>NW_022949389.1:0-1840 GCF_012274545.1 Fukomys damarensis | reverse complement strand
ACCTGCAAAGAAAAGCAGAGCTTTTCTGTATAGGAAAGCAGAATTCTGACAGCCCTGTCAGGCTCCTCTGGTTCACTGTGTGAGGAGAGAATGTGAAAGAAGAAATCTAGTACTAGGATCAGCATCTTCAGTCTGCTTTTCATGAAAAGTGGGTATCAGGAAAGGCAAGAGTGATGAAGCTCTGTGAGGAACATTTATTGATGTCCTTTATCCCAAAAGTGGTGTTGCCTCAGTACTTCTTCAAGGTCTGTTAACAAAACAGAACAAGAAAGCACCAGCCTGACTCCAACTATCTCAAGTGCACACAGGGGAGAATTCAGAGGGATGCTGTCAGAGTGGGCTGAAGGAGAAAAATATCCCAAACTCCTGAGACTCTGGGCATTTATATATAGAAGACCCAAACTTTAAGAATTACCTTGCTAAATTCCCTGATGCTTTTTTAATAAACAGGAGACTGTAATGGGTGGTACATGCAGACTTTTTAGATCCATGCATGCCCTTTTGCGATTGGGGTAACACTACAACCCTGTGAGTGTGGCTAAGTTTGGGGATATGGCCCATGGCTATAAAACAGTGTCAGCTCTCGGACTATTAAAGATTGGAACCCAAGAATTTGGTGTCAACAGCCCAGTGTTCTAATCAAATATAACCAACTAACCAATATGCTTTGCAATTTGATATTTATTTTCAAATATTATATAACTATATAGTGTAAAAGATTTACACAAGTGTTTCTTCTACCACATACTGCAAACTATCAAACTAAACAAAGGTCAGCCCAGGTGTTGTGGAAGACACCTGTAATCCCAACACTTGGGAGGCAGAAGCAGGAGGATCACCATGAGCTCAAGACCAGCTTGGGCTACATAGAGAGGCCCTGTCTCAAAAAACAACAACAAAGGTCAACCAGGCACTGTGGCACATGCCTGTAATCCCAGCACTCCAAGAGGCTGAGGCAGGAAGTTTGTGAATTCAAGCCCAGCCTGGGCAACATATTTACTTAGCAAGACCCTGGCTCAGAAACAATATTTTCAAAAATGTTTAAAGGGCTGGGGTTGCAGCTCAGTGTAAAGACCCAGGATTTAACCCCCTGTATCCTTAGTGTGGGAAGGGATGGCTAATGTCTGGATTAACAGCATTCCCAAGTTGTTGGAAGAGATATGTAAGATCACCCAAATCACGGAGCTAGTAATGGAAAAATGGGAAAGTGAAGGCAGACTGCTCATAGACCAAGGACGTGAGGCCGACTGCCATTTAGGACTAACCAGTGGTTCAAGTGGCTGGATAGCTCAGTTATCTAGCATCTTGTCCAAACTGAATCTGAATCCAGAATTTCTCCCTCAGAACCTATCAATGCCCCTTCCTTTCTTGGAAAAGGAAGAAAATAAGGAGAGAGCCAAATTTTTCCTTCTAAGTCTCAAGGTATGTCCTGACATGGAAAGATTTTCTGGTTAAACCCTTGTGTGTCCCTGTTACATGAGATCCTAAGGAGCAACATAAGTGTCTCATGGAAACTTCCAGAACTGTGCTACCTTGAATTCAGGAGGGGTCTGGCCCTCCCTAGTAGAGTCAGTGCTTCTAGTAGAAGGTTCATTCTAGGCCACCTAGAATTTAAGTGTACCAAGCCAATATATGGGGATCTGTACTAAGCAAGTATTGTGAAGAGTAGAATCAGAGAACCTTCCTGAAACCCTGCTTATTTGATGGGGAAAGCCTAGGGTCAAAGCCAGACACAACTGAAAGTCCATGGCAAGTTCCAACCAGTCTATAATGCACATTTTTTTTTTTTTGGTACCGGGGATTGAACTCGGGTCCTTGAGCTTGCAAGGCAGGCCACCGA
>NW_022949388.1:0-213 GCF_012274545.1 Fukomys damarensis | reverse complement strand
AACTCACAGCGATCCTCCTGCCTCTGCCTCCCGAGTGCTGGGATTACAGGTGTGTGCCACTACGCCTGGCCAACATTTATTTTTTAATACCTGTAAATTTTCTTATTAAAAATGACCACAAAATTAGATTTCTATCCAGGTGAAGTGGCACATACCTGCAGTTTCAGCCCTTTGGAAGACTGGAGCAGGAGAATTGCTTGGGCAATCCTATAT
>NW_022949387.1:0-224 GCF_012274545.1 Fukomys damarensis | reverse complement strand
AATTTTAACTGGATTAATATTAGATATTTGGCTTTTGATTTTCTGGAATAAATGTGTTCTGCAGTAGCACATTTTCAAATCAAGTACTTAGTGTATGTGGAAAATGTAATCATGTCCATTGATTTTGTGTATATTGCACAATGAAAACATGTAATGCAGGCACTGAAAAGTGCTTCCAGTTGTTTAGATGCAAATGTGCATCTTTCATATTTGTAGCAGGCTAG
>NW_022949386.1:0-413 GCF_012274545.1 Fukomys damarensis | reverse complement strand
AAGTAATACCACTGAAAACTTTATCATTCATACTTCTCCCTTTCCAATACATTTTCGATTTTGTGAGTTTTTAAAATTTTTTTCTGATTGAGTTTATAGGGACATTTTAGGTACACAGTATAGTTACATTCTTCATTGGGATTTTGAATCTTTACATGACAGGTCTTGATTCTCATTTTTCCCCTTGTCCCTGCCCTCTCTTAACCTCCTCCTCCCCTCTCCATTTACAAGCACTTTTTTTTCCATTTTTTCATTTTCTCATATATTTTTCACCTATTACCTTTCCCCTAACCTTCCCAATTTCCCTACACCTTTAGCCCTTTTCTTCCTATTTAACATTGTCAATTATAACACCAAAGAAACTATTCAGTATTTACACATCTGTGACTTATTTATTTCACTAAGGAGTATAT
>NW_022949385.1:0-233 GCF_012274545.1 Fukomys damarensis | reverse complement strand
CCTTTTCTCCATTCCATTTTACTTTCCTCTCTCCTTCTGCCTGAATTGTCTTAATATTGTAGTTATACCTATAAGTCAGAAATCATAAGCAAATATGAATGACAATAACAGTAATGTCACCATCAAACTATAAAAAATAAAATAATTTCATTTCTCTTTCAGATCCTATTGACATCTGGATAACAGCTAAGGAGTATAGATAGGTTTTGCTTTCACTGTTAAGTATCTTGAAT
>NW_022949384.1:0-435 GCF_012274545.1 Fukomys damarensis | reverse complement strand
CCTGTGTGAAAAAGAAAACTGACACTTCAATGAGTTTTCAATCCACTAATTCATTCTACTACACAATAAGGATGCTTACCCTGTTCATATTTTACATTCAAATTCTTAATAAATAAGAATAAGCTTACATAAAGTATCATGATTGTGCACGCCTGCAATCCTAGCACTTAGAGGCTGAGGCAGGAGGATCACTGAGAGTTTGAGGCCAGCCTGGGCTACACAGTGAGTTCAAGGCCAGTCTGGAATATATAGTGAGATCTCGTCTCAAGAACAAAATAAAACAAAAATAAGTAAAAAGATCCAAAGTTACTTACCTATTCTGGAATAAAGTACAATGATTTCTTAGGCCAAGGAAAATGCCACCAATAACCACTCCCATTATGAATGGGATAATTGCCTTTTCAAAATAAAAAAAGGAAAGAGGTCCAGTTAGAT
>NW_022949383.1:0-2897 GCF_012274545.1 Fukomys damarensis | reverse complement strand
CATAACAGTTTGACACAATATAAGAGTCTATATCTAGATTGTAGTTCTCATTCTTCAGCCGTGGGTAGACTCACCAGCTTCTGGTGTGGTGAGAGCAGGGCTTTGAGTCTGTAGTCTCCTGGTCTGCTGGAGTCAGAATCCTTGGAATTCTGTTTTACTCTAGAGTGGTGGTAGTTGAGTTTCAGCTACCTTGATATAGCTGTGGGAGTAACCATAAGTGACTCATATGGCCCTTTCTGTATAGGTTAGAAAGGGGTCCTTTTTAAACTTTTAACATAAACTCGGTCTCACAGTTTTATCAGATGGGCAGGAGTTAGCACAGGAAGGTCTGCTTTGTTTTTAATTTACCCTTGAATATTTTTCTTAAATACTTGCCCAGTTTTAACCCCTGTGATTTCATACTGGATAAGCCCAGCAGAGAGAATTTTATAAAGTCTCTACAACCAACCTCTGTTACAAATGCTGGCCCATTGTCATTGCCTATGGAGAGAGGCAGACCAAACCTTGGAATTTTTTTTTTTTTTTAAATCTTGTATACCTCTGAAGCCCTCAGGCCATCTAGAAAAAGTACAAGCCCATACTAACACATATTTATAACCTTTATAGGGATAGGGGTGGGTATAATCATCTAAAGTTTCTGTTTAGTTGCCCTTTTGGCTTATCTACCTTAGCATTGCCATTTGCTATTGTATCTTTTTCTTTTTGAATTATTATAGCTATTTTGTCAGATTTCCATATTGCCTCTAATAACTGTATTATATCCTGTTTAATTTTAATAAGTTTGCCCTCTGCTGTGAGAAGCCCACATTTTTATAGACCGTGCCATAGATATATCAAGTGGCAAACAGGCGTCTATATAAACATTTACCCTCTTTCCTTTTGCCCATCAGAGAGCCTGTATGAGTGCCCACAGTTTTGCGCATTGAGCTGACCATCCAGTGGGGAGGGGTCCTGCTTGGACTACTTCATCTTGAGTCATCTCTGCATAGCCAGCATAGTGTTTCCCATTTTCCATGAAGCTGCTCTCATCCTTGAGCAGGACGAAATCAGCTTCAGGCAGGAGGTCTTTCTGCAGATCTGGATGACTGGAGAGCAATTCGTCAGTGACCCTGAGGCAGTCATGGTCAGGGGGCCAGGTTCTGAGGGCAAAAAGTAGCAGGGTTTATGGTTTTAACTGGAGTAAAATATAGGCGGAGATTCTCACAGATGAAGGCCTGATATTATGTGACTCTATTATTTGAGAGCCATCAATGTCTTGTTATTCAATAGTTTTTAAAAGGCACAGGGAAACCGAATAATTTACTTTTTCCTAATATTATCTGGTCAGCTTTTTCAGTTAGCATTACTGCAGCTGCCAGGGCTTTATAAACAAAAGAACTATCTCTTCACAGCTGGATCTATACTCTAAGATAAATATATCACTGCTAATTCTATGGGCCTATTGCTTCAAGGAGCACCCCTAAAGCAGTATGATTTCTTTTAGTCATGTACAAACTAAGAGGCTGGGTCACATTTAGGATCCCTGATACAGGGGGGAAGCAGAAAGAGTTAGTTTTAGCTGTTTAAATGCTGACTCTTGCTCTTTATACTCTATAATAATCACTGTCTTTTTGGGCCCTTTATAGAGAATCTAGATCCTGTAAAAACCTTTTATCTCAAAATGTTTTTATCTGTTTTAAGTCCTTTTATCTCTAAGCAGCCTAAACTTTATATCCTGCCTCTTGAAGCAGCATTAATACTATCTCAATACCCTGTTTTTTTATTTATTTAGTACATCCAAAAATTAACAATCATAATTTTATGTATGAAACTTCATAACCTTTAATCTAATTAGGTATCAAAAGCATTTTTTTATAGAACCTCTTAATAACTTTTTCTACAGGAATCTTACTTTGAAAATGAGCACTATAAACATATCACAATAACATATTTAGAATTTAACCCTTTGATCATAACCAATGTAAACATTCTATAACAACATATTTGGCCATGTTTACTGGGGGCGGGCATATCTTTTCAGAAGGCATTAGTGAATAAAGACCAGAATAAATTTTTTTTTCAGTAGCTGTCCTTTTTACTATTAGCAGGCATCTATCTAGACCTGAGTTTATACTTATTTTGACAAAATTTTAACTTATAAAACCAAACTATAGAAATTAACAAATTATTAGTATCTTTGCTGTCATTTTAATCAAAATATAGTTGGACAAACCTTTTAAACAATTGGGTACAGACAAACATATAAGACCATTTATGAAACTATAATTATTCAAATCAAATCTATTTGGCCAATTGAATTATAAAATCTCTCTTAATTTTGTGTGTGTGTGTGTGTGTGTGTGTGTGTGTTACTGGGGGTTGAACTTGGGTCCTTGTGCTTGCTAGGCAGGTAGCAGCACCATTGAGCTAAATAAATCCCCAGTCTTAAAACCTCTTTTAGTTAAGACTATTCAAAACCTTTGCAGATTAACATATCTCAATAGCATTAGAAGCAAAAGGAATGAAAGCTCTTTGTTACTATAAAAGTAAACCTTTTGTAAGAAACTTGAAACCAACATGCAAACATATGTAAATCATTTTTACATACCTTTTTTACATATTTAGGCCTTTTGGTCTTGTATATCTTTTTTTAACAAGACACACATACAAAATCTTTTTATATCAAAAGTACATTTCTTTTACCCATAGCTTTTTAAATGTCTTTTTCTGTCTCATTTACTATTAACCTTTTATAATAAACTTTAGCTGTTAAAATCTTTGTGTTTTTTTTTCCGTGTTTTCAGATTGTTATATCTTAAGATTTGACTGGCTACCTACAGAACAGTATTAACCTAGAGTTTTTATCAACAAAGTACAGAAAAGAGCAAGTTAACTCTATAATCGAAATTCAAGAATTT
>NW_022949382.1:0-240 GCF_012274545.1 Fukomys damarensis | reverse complement strand
GCCCACTTTTGCTGACTCTTCAATAGCATACAATGATAATAAAAGGTTCCACAAAAAGGAATATGTTATGGTCTGTAGGTGTAGCATGTTTGTACACCCAATACCACAATTCAATGCACAAGCCGGTGACTGACCTATCATCTTTCTTCTGTCCTGCTCCTGCTGCTTTTCCATCAGTTCTGTGCTGGTTTGATATGGAGATTAATAGCATGGTGTGTGGACTATCTAACAGTCTCCTTT
>NW_022949381.1:0-203 GCF_012274545.1 Fukomys damarensis | reverse complement strand
AATTGCTTTTTAATTGGAATCAACAGCCAGTTTTGGCTTGGATTCAGAGCTGGCCTCCCAGCGGCAAGGTCTATGGAGCCTGGGGAGATGGGGAGAGAGAGGGTGGCCAAGTCTCCTACCTTCTGGCTATGACTCCCAGGGTAGGCTCTGTTTGTTGCTGAGGACTCTGCTGGCTTAGAAAATAGTTTCCATTCTCTGACCCA
>NW_022949380.1:0-788 GCF_012274545.1 Fukomys damarensis | reverse complement strand
TAAGCGATTTCCAGTGGGAAACAACTACTCCACCCTCATCAAACCTTTCTTGTTTTCAGTGTTTCTATCATATATTTCTTCCTCACTTTGATTACTGGTAGAGTGGTTATTCTCTCTCATTCTCTTCTATGCTCTCTTTCTAAATTAATTTCCCCAGTTCTTATGACTTTAAGCACTGTCTTAATAAATCTGAGACTAAATTGCTGCTCTGAGTAGGCAGTGAGCTCTCCACATTATACCCTTGGCCTAAATACATCAGATCTTTTCCTCTAGGTGTGCATGTGTGAAAATCCCCTCTGTTGCTATAAGTGGAGTTTCCACACACTCAGTGCTTAATCCAGAATCCCCGCAGAATCCTTCACTCCATGCCCATATTTCCATTCTATCATTAAACCCACTGGGCATCTAATAAATCTTCTCTTACATATATATGTAAAGTCCACCTACTTGTAGTAATTCTGAAGCCAGTGCTATGGGTCAAACCACTATTAATTCTAGCCTGGATTATGACATGCATGTTTTATCTAGTCTAATATCTCCTCCAATTTGGGCTGCACACAAAATTTTGAAACTAAACCAAATTAAGTCACTTACGTGCCTATGACCCTTATGTGAATGCCAGCTGCATCTGTTATAAAAATCTAAAATCCCGAACATGGCCAGCACATTTGCAGGCTCTAACCTCCTTTCAGCCACTGTAGCCTTAGCTTTCATTATTATCCAACTGCCTTTCTACCCTCCAACCACACTGACATAAGAGTTTGAATTTTCCATTCATTTTCTTGAAT
>NW_022949379.1:0-206 GCF_012274545.1 Fukomys damarensis | reverse complement strand
TAAAAAGATGAAGCTTCAATAGAGCTCAATGACCCTGCCTGGTCACCCCTACACCTTCCTGACCCAGAAGGCTCCATCTAGTAGCACACTCCTTTTTTTCAGCCATTCAACAAGGACCCAACCCTTACAACATGTTTGTGAATGTGTGTGCGGAGATTTCACTACATGTCCCAGCCCAGAGGAGCACACCGGGGCAACTGAGGGAA
>NW_022949378.1:0-295 GCF_012274545.1 Fukomys damarensis | reverse complement strand
CAACTACATTATAGGTACCAAGTAAATATTGGTTGAATTAGGATCCTTTGTTCTAGACCAAAGCACATGGTAGATACCAAATAATTTAAGTAACTCCTTTGAAACTGAGATAATTTTGACGAAGTTGAGCACTTAATTATATCAGAGGACAGCTACTCTCACTTCAGCTTGCACTCATGTCAGGCCTGGCAACAAGGATGGGGAAAAGTTCAGAGATGCCTGTTTCACAAAGTTCTTGGTAATGAAACCAAAGTGATTGTTTTTCAAACTCATATTATCCCTTTCATAATGTCCT
>NW_022949377.1:0-255 GCF_012274545.1 Fukomys damarensis | reverse complement strand
GCGTGCAGAACTCTGTATATTGGTGACAGGTTCAGTGTGAGGTTAGAGCAGAAATGCACTCTGAAGAGAGTTTCTGCGGTTTAAACGGCAGTTTACCCCGGGAAACTGCTTCAATCGCACTTAGCCCTTGGAAAAGAAAACCGGTAGTTTTCTGAATATGAAGTACTCCACAGAGAAAGGTGCTGCAACTTAGTGATTTTACTAGTGAAGTCCACATCTTATATGGAGTACAACTCTATTTCTTTTTGTTTGAAG
>NW_022949376.1:0-218 GCF_012274545.1 Fukomys damarensis | reverse complement strand
TAAGTATACGGCTTAGCAATAATATTGGCATTAAGCTACAAGATTCATTGTAATTTTTCTTTCTGTGATATATAAAATGCATGCATGCTTAACAGTATTGATACTTGGGAAGGGATTTCATATTTAGAAGATTTATTAACTGAGGTATCATTATTCTTTTTCACTCCAAATAAGTTATATTCTTGTTGTCCTGCTTATATCCACATGATAAACACACC
>NW_022949375.1:0-334 GCF_012274545.1 Fukomys damarensis | reverse complement strand
CAAGGTAGGCATTTATAATTGATACACTGTGTGCCGGCTTAAAATAGAGACAAGAGGATAATCAGCATCCCAAAGCTTCCAGTTTTCCAAAATAACATTTCTTCAGGGAAGTCAGCTTGTAGGAATTAAAACTTGCTGTGAATTTAACCACTTTTCTGCTGCGGTCTTGATGCCCTTCTACCTGGATTGCTGACTTTGACTGCCAGTGCAGAGAAGGGGGTGCCTCTTCTGTTGAGGGCCTTAGAGAAAGCGTTATTCATTTACATACACAAAAAATAGAAGGCCAGCCAGGGATGGAGCTCAGCGTCATCACGCCTGCCTTGCAAGCTCAAGG
>NW_022949374.1:0-239 GCF_012274545.1 Fukomys damarensis | reverse complement strand
TGTACACTGGCAGGAAAGCGCAAGGTCACGTAGGATGCATGTCTGGTAACCAAGGGAAGGAGCAGAGTCACGTGGGCTGTATGATGTTGTGAACCGGTGACACAGAGCACTGTCCCGCAGTGCCTCAAACCTGAAAGAGCAGTGGGCTGGAGATGGAGCAGAGAGAAAGGAAGGATGCCAAGACAAGAGTCTGATCAAGACGACGTTTATTGCAGGCAGGCATCAGCCTTTTAAAGGAA
>NW_022949373.1:0-578 GCF_012274545.1 Fukomys damarensis | reverse complement strand
CTCCTTTATTACCTTTCCCCCACCCTTCCCACTTTCCCTACACCTTTAGCCCTTTACTTCCTACTACCCACTATTAATTATCTCATTAGGATCTTGTGTACTATCATAGTCTTTCACACGAGAGAAACGGTTCGGTATTTCATATAAATAAAGCTCTGCAGGAACATTAAAAATAGGAAATCCTGAAACAAAGCTAAAAAGGAAAGTCTAAGAGAAAAGGCAATGACGTAAAATTAAAATAATCCTAAATTCTGAAGATGAAAATGGTCCCTGAACATATTTAAATTGCTTCTTGCTCTTGCACTCTTATAGTATTCTCTCTTTTTCATTATTGAGAGGATACTTTATTAGTTTCTGTCATCAATCCCACGTACACATGACCTCACCTATTTGATACAGTGCGTTACCCCTGTACAAATGGAAAAAAAGTTAACATTTCTGGGGCAATATGGCTGTTAATTTCTGTACAATGCCAACTCAACACAGTAAACTGGGAGAAATTTTTCCAAAGTTGATAGCACAGTTAAAGTCTCCAAAAATTCAAATTCTGTGTGTGTGTGTGTGTGTGTGTGTGTGTG
>NW_022949372.1:0-540 GCF_012274545.1 Fukomys damarensis | reverse complement strand
GCAAGCTCTGCGTGCAGTTCGGAACACGACCATGGCCATCTCTCTCACACAAACACAAACATGGCCATCTTTTCCAGATGAACAAATTAAGTTCGTGAACTGGGGCACCACTGTCCTGTCTCTTTGCCATATTTGGTCCATTAGAAGCAAATGAAGTCCACCCTTGAGGAGAGGGGAATTAGGCTTCGTCTCTGAAAGGGAAGACTATCAAAGACTTTGAATATATTTTAAACCCACAGATGTTTGGGGTTTTGGCATAATCATACACACTTACATGCATATGCATGTAGTATATATAAATGTGTATGACATATATTCTGAAATGTACTCTTTCAGCACTGCAGAGCTGACAGTTCCAATCTATATTAATCATTGTAGCCTTGAAATGCTCTAATAATAGCAAACACGTCCATATGTTCCAGATACTATGTATTTTAGAACCAAAAAAAACTCATTTAATTCAACTTTCTGGCTTAGATATTACCTCTGTTTTACACATAAATTAAGTGAGACATAGAGAACTTAAAGAATTTGCCCAGG
>NW_022949371.1:0-204 GCF_012274545.1 Fukomys damarensis | reverse complement strand
AGGATTGAACAGTGGCTGGATCGGGCGCCAACATTCTCCTCTCCTGCTGCTAGTCAGTAAAACGAACTCGGGGACAGACAGATCTGGCTGGAAACAAGCACCTAGGGCCGAGACACTGGGTTCAGGTCCCTGCCCCTCTGCGTGCATGCTGTGTGACCTCGGGCCAGTTACTGACCTCTCTGGGAATCATTTTTCTCATCTCTA
>NW_022949370.1:0-243 GCF_012274545.1 Fukomys damarensis | reverse complement strand
AGGTCTGTGGAGAGGCAGAAACATCATAGCAGAAGGGCATGGCAAAATAAAGTTGCTCACCTCACTGTAGCCAGGAAGCAGAGAGAAGAAGGGCCAGGGACAACATACACCCTTGAAAGCCACACCTCCTGTGATTTGCTTCATCCAGTTAGGTCTCACCTCTGAATCCAGCACATTGAGCTCTGAGCTGTAGAACTCTTCTAATCCAGTTGCTTCCTAAAACCCATTAGCTGGCAACCCAGC
>NW_022949369.1:0-1055 GCF_012274545.1 Fukomys damarensis | reverse complement strand
GGGCAAGAAGGGAGAAGACAGATGTGGTTCAAGGGAGTTGTTTACAGATGCATATGTGTGGAGGAGGGAGGAGAAATTGAAGCTTAAGGGTATCCCAAATGTATTTTTCAGGACCCGACTTGGAGCTCACAAAAGCAGCCGGATATATCCTGTACACTAAAGTCAAATCCCGACATCCTGAAAGTTACAATTAAAATATTTGAGAACATACACAGTCCTGTGTTTGGTGCAGGCATACAACTTTACAATGCACAGGCCACTTAAAAAACATTCTTTTCTTACTCGTCTATCGAATCAGGCCTTACAGCATTGTTCTCAAGTTGAGACTATTCTTCCTATTTGTAAAACAAGAATGGGATATAGGTTTTGGGAGACTGATGTGGGCTTCAGAGTGCTGTTCCGTGGCCTCACCTGACCTCCGCAGGACTACATGAGGAGATCTTTGAAAAGTGCTTAGCACAGGGCCTTGTGTGCAGCAGGGAGTCTCCCGCCATGCGGGCCGTGGCAGGAAAGAGACTGACTATGTGGGAATCTCAGCATTACCTGCACATAGCATGAGTGAAGGGATGGCTCCCGTGGACAGGGCTCTGGTGATAACTAGAGCGGTAGGAATTGGGCCTGTGAAATGTAAAGCTGAAATTAGTCTTTGGAGAGAAGCAAACTGCAGGAGCTCAAGTTTCATGAAGATTGAAGATTCACGATTCTTGTGACATTACTTATGGATGATACATACCAAATTATTAATTATTCCACTGTAAGTCTGTGATGCACTCACCGGTGTGGTCTTGGGATACTTATTTATGAACTAGAATCTGAACAGTCATGGTCATGTTGAAGGGATTCCCAAAAATCATCTTGTCAGCCCCTTGGCCGTACAGACCGAGGGAATGTGGCTTAAAACGGAAAATGAACCTGGGCCAGGACTTCTCCTTTGCTGCCTATCTTTTCACCCTGGACTGATGTCATTTCTATTATTTATTGCTGCCAACTTCTTTCTGTTTTTTGTGGGGGGTGGTTTTTGAGACAGGGTCTCACTATGTAGTTGAGACTGACCT
>NW_022949368.1:0-1440 GCF_012274545.1 Fukomys damarensis | reverse complement strand
GGCCAAGTATAAAACAAATATGAAAATTAAACACTCCAGTTAAAACGCAAGTGGTATCTAATTGGATTTTTTAAAGTAATACTCAACTAAATGTTGTCTATCAAAGATGTACTTTAAGTGTAAAGATGCAGGCACACTAAATGTAAAAGTGAGAAAACGCACCATGTAAACACTAAGCATCAGAAATCTGCTGTGCCTCCATTTAAACAAGGTAGATTTCAAAGCAAGAAGCACAAACAAATTAAAATGGAATGTTTAAGAATCCGTTTCTCAAAGGAGACATCATTCCTAAATGCACAGGTACCAAATAACAGAATTTCAAAGGATACATATATGTATCTATGGATAGATAGATAGATAGATAGATAATCTGCCAGCTTCTGTGAGGCTCTGATATCACAGATTCCACAGTTCTTTATTAAACAAGTAAAATAATACAGCATTTGAAGTAGAGAGAATATGAAAATAAAACTAAAATACATAGTCTACTCTTGCTTGTGCCTAGGTGGTAACCTGTATAAAAGTCATTGTTGGTCTGATTCATAGATAGCCTCTGAAAAATTTAAAATAAAAAAAATCAAGCTTAATAAAATTTCTCCAGGATTTTTTTCCTAATCAAAACCTAGGTTATTTTCCAGCAATTCCTAAATATTAAAGTATCACCACTACTTAAATCAGAATCTCCACATAAAAACATATTTTAAATCAATTTCCTTTCTTCCTTCCCAAAATCTAACATACAATCACTGCTACTATATACTAGCATATTTTATCTTATTTTTAATTTAGAGTAAGTGTCTTTCAACCTCATTTATTTTATATGACTTGGTAAGAGCATCAGTATCATCAAACTAATTATCAGAGGCAAATGGCTTAACATAAAATTAACGGTCTCAGTTTCCCTTGATTATTATTTAAATTCACCAATTCTTTTGTCTTCATGTGTAATTACTTTTAGATGTGTGAATGAAGATGATTAACAACAAGTAAAGAATAAATTTGTGAAAATGATTCATATGTTCTGCTTTTCAATATCATTACATATTTCTCAGCCTCTCCAAAACTGAAAGGACCATTAGACAGACAATGTCTCCAGACGCATCTTTGTAACTCTTTCCCCCATTTTGGTGCTCTTTCTTTTTCCTAAAAGTCCCAAGACCTTCCACAAACCCTTTTTTTGTGATGATGTATGTGTTAGCTTTCTAACACTGTGGCAAAATATATGAGAAAATTGTGTTAAAAAAGGAAAATTTATTTTGTCTATAGTTTTTCAGGTCTCAGTCCATGGTCACTTGGCAAAGCAGAATATCATGGCAGGTAGCATGTGGTAGAGTAGAGCTACTCACATCATGGCAGCAAGAAAGAAAAGAGGAGAAGAGGGAGAAGAGAGAAAGAGAGAGAAAATGAAAATCCGAGGACAAAATGTACCCTTCGGAGTAA
>NW_022949367.1:0-1287 GCF_012274545.1 Fukomys damarensis | reverse complement strand
CTTTTTGGCTAAGATCAAGTGGAGAGCAAGTAAGGCTGGTCTCCTCACCTACGTCACAGGCCCTGGGAGGGTGAGAAGGAATTCATTTCTTTGCTTTCTTGAGTCTGCTCCTGTTCTCCCTGTCGATGTAAACACAATCATGGATGGATCCTGTCAATGGGAGTAATTTTTGGGGTTTTTTGTTAGTAGAATTTCACCATTGCTTCTACACCTCCTACCTCTTATTAGCTACCACTTGTAAGCCAAGCAGCTCAAAAAACTTATTTTACCTTCCTTTTATTGGGCTTTTGTCATTAAGCTCAGTGTGTACCTACAGAGCCGAGTGAAGACAGCTTGACAAAGGCAAAATAAAAATAGCCAATTGGTCGATAGTAGAATTGGAAAATTTCTAAGGACAGAAGGGAGGGACTGAAGCTAAGGCCAGCTGATAAGAGGGCTGGGACTGCTCTTTGGCAGTGCTGGTGGCTCTTTCTGACTGGAGGAAATCAGAGAGGACCGTGGGTCAAAGATTCTATTTTTGTCCTGTCTTAGCTAGTACTTATCCTGAAGCTCCTGTTTTTTGTTGTTTCGTTTGTCTTTGAGACATGGTCTCCATGAGTACTTCAGGCTGGCCTTGAATTCACTATGCAGCTCAGGCTGGACTCGGACACACAGCAATCCTCCTGCCTCAGCCTCCTGAGTGCTGGGATTACTGGCACGTGTCATCATGCCTGGCCTAAATCTACTGTGTTTTACAACCTGGCCACAGCAGGGCTTGATGGTGCATGCCCGTAGTCTCAACGCTGGGGAGACTGAGGCAGGAGGATCATCACAAGTTCAAGGCTGGCTTGGTCTACATAGTGTGTTCAAGGCAGCCTGAGCTACACAAACCCTGTCTCAAAAAGCAAACAAAAAGTCGGGGGAGAACTGGGTAGCTGGACACTCTGACTATGAGTAAGGCTCCTATTTGCAAAGAGCTTCTTAGGCCTGCCATTTGCTAAACCCTAGACCCCTGCAGATAGTTTACTTACATCAGGGGTCTGTGGCCCTGCCTCCTTTCTCCACAACACTGTGTGACTGATTGTGCCTCTCTGACTAGGCTTTTTGTGACTGGTATTGATTGTTGCTTTTATTGGCAAAGAGCACACCACAATAAAAACACAAGTGTTGGTGCAGGGAGAGAATAGGGTGCTTTGTATGCGTGTCCAGGGCTGGGAAAAGACTTGTTCAGGGGCCCGGTGGTCACCTGGTGCCCGAGCTTCTTCATTCTAAGGATGTTTGTCTGTCTCCTCACAAGGCAGCCTGCTG
>NW_022949366.1:0-550 GCF_012274545.1 Fukomys damarensis | reverse complement strand
TCGTTCCCTGTGGGCAAATGACAATTCATGCGGTGTCCTACAATCAATTTTAGCAGAAAAAGGCCACCTGAGGAAGACAAGGCTACCTGTGGCTGATTCCCTCGCCTGGGATATACTTTCCTGCTCAGGTTGGTCGTAGGAACCGCAGAAGGGCTTTCTAAAACGATGAAGCTTCAATAAAGCTCAATGACCCTGCCTGGTCATCCCTACCCCTTCGTGACACAGAAGGCTCCAACTAGTAGCACAGTCCTATTTTCCAGCCATTCAACAAGGACCCAACCCTTGCAAAATGTTTGTGAATGTGTGTACGGATATTTCACTACATATCCCAGCCCAGGTGAGCACACTGGGGCAACTGAGGGAATATCAAACACAATTAGATCCTAGACTGAGTCCAACACCTTGTTTTCTTAAATGCCATTTTCCACAGCGCTTTCAAAACAAGTTGAAGCATGATGAGGTACATGGTTTGCAATTTGGCTAAACTCAAATTACATTTCAACAGTGCTGTCTGATGGCTATCATCCTCTGTCTAATCAACATACACACA
>NW_022949365.1:0-438 GCF_012274545.1 Fukomys damarensis | reverse complement strand
CTACCCTTACCTCCTTCATACCTTCTATCTTAGCAACTCAAGTGGAGGGGAGACAGCTCGACCACCTCCAAAGGGAAACACTGGGATTTGCCTGTAACGATGTCACATTTTCTGAGAGACAAGTTTACCACAGGAAAATGGCAGATTTAGCAAGCAGGTGTTTTACAAACAAAATTAAATAGTAGCAGCTGATTACCACAGAGCAGAAGCTTGAGTAGCTCCTAGAGCACAAGAGGCTCCACATTATCAAAGTCTCAGGTAAGTAAAGCAAAGGCAGATAACTTTTCTTTTGTCTAGAGTTCTCCCCACCTCTGGGGGCCAAGTCTGGCTTAGCTGAGACCATGATAACTCACAAAGTTTTTAAGCATCTTTGAATGCAGTTTTATCTTATAGTCCCCCACAAAATCTGTATCAAAATTTTAATTATGCACTTGAGAA
>NW_022949364.1:0-233 GCF_012274545.1 Fukomys damarensis | reverse complement strand
TACAGGTACATGACACATCCTAATTTCTTTTTTCCTTCTTTTTCCCTCCCTTTCCCTCCCTCCCGCTCTTGATTTCCTTAGCATCTGAGAAAGATTTATTTCTCACTTTCTTTTATCCACCTTGTATTTTGCTCTTTATGTATATTTTGGGTTTCTCATGTAAGAGAAGACATGCTGCACCTTGTAGCTTAGCCCACTCTTAGCCCTCATTCAAGCTTGGGTGACTGATTTAT
>NW_022949363.1:0-207 GCF_012274545.1 Fukomys damarensis | reverse complement strand
GTTCAGGCAAATGCCGCACAGTAGGAGTGAGGGGTCACAGTGCTCCTCACAGGTTCTCAGTGCGCTATGCGAGTCAAAAGAGGGGGAATTCAGGCACACTACAAGACTTTCTCCTGGATCTTGGTGTGCTATTCGCTATCTTTAGCAAGTTGGATGGACAGCATGGTTAGGCCCTGCTCATGTCCCCACCAGTTGTAATTTGAAGGG
>NW_022949362.1:0-377 GCF_012274545.1 Fukomys damarensis | reverse complement strand
GCAAACAGTAAATCCCTTAATCTTCCAAGTTCTCTTTCCTGGTTTGTGAAGAGAAGCCAAGGGTGGGGTTAGGGCTTCTGTGAATAAAAACCTCCACTTCGTTTTCCCCACACAGGAGAACATGGTCAGACGAGTGGCCATCGTGGGAGCTGGCGTCACTGGCCTGGGCTCCATCAAGTGCTGTCTAGAAGAGGGACTGCAGCCCACCTGCTTTGAGAGGAGTGACGACCTTGGGGGGCTGTGGAGATTCACTGTAAGTGGGGTTTCAGCTGCTTTTATTTGCCCATTAGAGAATGGCTTGACTGGTAGTGAACAAAGAGAGCTGCATTTCTTCCACTTGGGCTGATTGCTCTTCAGTGACTAGAAATTTCTGCTGT
>NW_022949361.1:0-1318 GCF_012274545.1 Fukomys damarensis | reverse complement strand
TTTCTGTGGTCCTGAGCAAGTCATGACCTACTTGGGCCTCAGTTTCCCCATCTCTAAGAAAGCTGTGGGATTAGATGTTTTCTAAGGACCCTTCCAGCTCCACATCCTCTTGTGGCCTCCAGTCTGCAGTGAGAATACCCAGCTCACTATCCTTTTCCCTTGCCTGCCTCCATGCTACTAAGGAACTGTATGGACCTCCTCCGCCGTAGCACCATCTGTTTCCCTACTTCCTCCCCTTTTCTGTCTCAGTAGTAGGCGATGAATGACAACAATGACAAAAGACAAGAGCGTGGTGATTTAATGAATAGCAGTGACTGGCAGTGATATGCCCCAGGATGATCCTGGATAAAAATGGAAAGAACCCTGGAGCCAAACTTTCTTGGTCCCTCATTTGGGGAAACTTGGACGTGAGCTTCCATGATGGTTTAGATCTAAAGCAACCCCCAAATCTCCCATGGACATGAAAGATGACTAGATCAGGAGGCGCTACCTACACTCATCAGTGGATTCGCCCATGATGGGCTCATAGCTGACTTGCTGTAAGGAGGGGGCCCTGCTTGGAAATGGGTCACTGGGATGTGACCTGGAAGCATGTGTTCTCTCCCTGATAATCAGCCTTCTGATATCCTGTGTCACCTCCCTTTTCAGGGGTGGGATGCTGAGCCCCTTCTGCAGCCCTCAGCTGTCTTTCTGCTGGCCCCTGCCCAGCTCCCCTCCTGGGCACTGTGGCCAACACCACAGCGAGTCCCTCCTCACTGCCAGCCAGGAGGAAGAGGGACAGGAGCCCACGCCAGCCATGCTACCCACCAGTCCAGCCCAGCACAGGACATTCCCCCACTCTTTCCCTGCGCCACACTCCTTCATGGGCACCACGCAGCACACACACGCTGTGAGGGGATGTGACAGGACAAATTGTACCCAGAGACTGGAACTAAAGTCCCCTGGCTCTGGGTTGCAGTGATGGAGCCAAGCGCCCACTGCCCCACCACCCTCACTTCCTGCCCCACTTCTTTCTTGATCACACTATGGGACCTCTGGAAAACCCCTCTCCCATCCCACTATGCCCTGACCCTGAGGCACAAAGACCCCTCCTTGCTGTTGCTTTGGTACTGCTCACCCACCCAGTCCCCTGCCTTAGTGCCTAGCCCTTGTGCACAGTGTCCTCCAAAGTCCAACAGTACTGGCTATGACCCACCCGCTCCTTTTCTCAGGCCTCTACACTTGGATTTGGCCAGTGTTCCTCCCATGGACTGGAGGATTGTGGGAGCCCACCGTGGCTCTCTGGCATTTGACATTTGAAAGGAAACTTCTTCCTCTA
>NW_022949360.1:0-273 GCF_012274545.1 Fukomys damarensis | reverse complement strand
CTGACGTCTGCAGGAGGATGGCAGTGGTGGGTGGGTGGAGAGCGGCCCCAGGAGCCCCTGTCTCCTGGGACCCTGGCGGACTCGTCCGTAACCCGCATCCGCGGACAGTGCAGTGAAGCTGCCGGGGGATGAAAAAAATACGGCACAAAGATATACTGCAGTTCAGTACGGATTAGGAGCTGCGATCTAAAAATGTGGTGAATGTTTAAATTTTCAAAAATGTTCTACATGCACTCCCGCCTGAGATGACTGTACGCTGCCTGCGCTGCAAAC
>NW_022949359.1:0-210 GCF_012274545.1 Fukomys damarensis | reverse complement strand
CAGTATGCAGATTCCTCAAAGAACTACGATTGGAGGTCCCACTTGACCCAGCTATCCCCCTGCCGGGTATCTTTCCCTAAAGATTTAAAAGAATCATACTATAATGAATGTAACTGTACAGTATCCCTAAAATATACCAATAAACTAAAAAAAAAAAAATAGTTATACCATAGTGATATATGTGCACCAATGTTCATAGCAGCATAATTA
>NW_022949358.1:0-3626 GCF_012274545.1 Fukomys damarensis | reverse complement strand
AACCCTGACTCTTGAAGAGATGCTTATATTTCTACATCATTCCTAATACTGAATGTCAAATTAACAGCAATGCTAACCCTCAAACGCACACTACACCAAACAGGAGTGAAATGTGGAACCTAGTCCATCCCCTCAATGTAGCTCAAACCTACTTGTAGCCAATAACTACCCATTATATCCAGACTGAAATGTTCATGTATTGGAAATACACAGTACCTCCCATCTTCAAAAGAGTCGCTGCCCTCACCTTCCTTCTCACATGGAAATTATCTGGTATGTGAATTCCTTCCATGTCACTCTCAAGAATCCCAACCCTAAGAATAACCAACAACCTGCTTCCTTCGGGATGTACCTTGGGTTTCCAAGGAACAGGACATTGTGGTGTGGCTATAATGGGTAATGATTGGGTAGCAAGTAGGGTTACAGCTAGATTTGGGGAAGAAATAGACTCCTCATTTCACTCCCTGTGTAGTGTAGTGTGTGTTTGAAGGTAAGGGTTGGTGTTAATTTGACCTTCAGTGTTAGGAATGATGTAGGAATATAAGTAACTCCTGGAGGGTCAGGGTTAGGGTGAGGGTTAGGGTTTGGTTTAGGATTAGGGTGAGTGATAGCCTTGGAATTTCTCTACTTGGGTATTGGGATGGGGGTTTCATAGTATCAGCATGAAATATCATCTTAGGATTAGGCACAGGGCAGGATATCAAATACTGCCTTATGGGAATTTAGGAATCAGGTTGTGGGTTAGGGTTAGGGTCAGGATTGGTGATCATTATATGGAAGGACTTCACATGCCAGATAATTTGCATGTGAGAAGGAAGGTTAGGGCAGTGACTTTTTTCAATGTGGGATGTACCTTGAGTTTCCAAGGAAGTGTACATTGTGGTGTGGATATAATGGGTAATGATTGGCTAGCGAGTTGGGTTAGAGCTAGACTTAGGGGATGAAATAGACTCCCCATTATACTCCCTGTGTAGTGTAATGCGTGGTTCAGGGTGAAGGTTGGTGTTAATATGACGTTCAGTGTTAGGAATGATGTAGAAATATAAGTTCGACCTAAAGAGTCAGGGATAAGGTTAGGGCGAGGGTTAAGGTCAGGGTCAGTGTTAGGGTTAAGGTTAGGGTAAGGGTTAGGATTTTTGTGACAGATGGCCTTGGAATTTTTCTACCTGGGTATTGGGGTGTGGATTTCATTGTTAGTATCAGCATGCAATTTCCCCTTAGGTTTAGCCACAGGGCAGGATATCAAGTACGGCCCTATCAGATATTAGGAATCATATTGTGGATTAGGGTTAGCATTAGGATTGGTGAGCATGATACTTCAGGAATTCACTTACTGTATAATTTGCAAGTGAGAAGGAATGTGAGGGCAGTGACTTATTTGAATGTGGGATGCACCATGGATTTCCAAGGACCTGAACATTGCAGCCTGGATGTAATGGGTAGTGATTGGCCAGCGAGTAGGTTTAGAGGTAGATTGAAGGCATGGAATAGGCTGCCCATTTCACTCCCTGTATGGTGTAGTGTGTGTTTGAGGGTTAGCATTGGTGTTAACTTGACTTTCAGTGTAAGGAATGATGTAGGAATGTACGTAACTTCTCAAGGGTCAGGGTTAGGTCAGGGTCGGGGTTAGGATTAGTGTTAGTCTTGTGATTAAGGTGAGTAATAGGCTTGAAATTTCTCTACCAGGGTATTTGGATGTGGTCTTCATAGTTAGTATCAGAATGAGATTTTGCTTAGGTTTAGCCATAGGGCATGATGCCAAGTAAGGAATATGGGAACTTAGGAATCAGATTGTGGGTTAGGGTTAGGGTTAGGTTAGGATTAGTGATCATGATATGGAAGAAATTCACTTGCCAGAAAATTTGCATTTGAGAAGGAAGGTGAGGGCATTGACCTTTTGAATGTGGGATGTACTGCGGGTTTCCAAGGAACTAAATATTGACGTCTGGATATAGTGGTTACTGATTGGCTAGCCACTAGGTTTAGAGCTGTTCTGAGGGGATGGAGTTGGGTCCCCATTTCACTCCCTGTGAAGTGTAGTGTGTGTTTGAGGTTTAGCGTTGCTGTTAATTTGATGTTCAGTGTTAGGAATGATGTAGGAATATAAGTACCTTCTCTAGGGTCAGGGTTAGGGTTATTGTTAGAGTTAGGATTAGGGTGAGTGATGTTCTTGGAATTTCTGTACCTAGATATTGGCTTGTGGGTATCATAGTTAGTATCCACATGAGATTTCACCTTAGGGTTAGCCCCAGGGTAGGATGTCAAGTCTGCCCTATGGGAATTTAGGAATCAGATTGTGGGTTTAGGTTAGCATTAGGAATGGTGATCATGATATGGAAGGAATTCATGAACCAGATAATTTACCTGTGAGAAGGAAGTTGAGGGAAGTGACTTTTATGTATGTGGGATGTACTGTGGGTTTTGAAGGCCTTCTACATTTCGGTCTGGATATAATGGGTAGTGATTGGCTAGCAAGTAGGTTTAGAGCTATATTTAGGGGACAAATTAGCCTCCCCATTTCACTCCCTGTGTAGTGTAGTGTGTGTTTGAGGTGAGGTTTGGTGTTAATTTCACTTTCAGTGTCAGGAATCATGTAGGAAAATAAGTACCTCCTCGAGAGTCAGGGTTATTGTTATGGTTAGGGTTAGGGTTAGGATTCCAGTGAGTGATAGCCTTGGAATTTCTCTACCTGGATATTGCAATGTGGGTTTCATAGTATCAGCATGAGATTTTGCCTGAGGTTAGCCACAGGAAGAATTACAAGTACGGCCCTATGGGAACTTAGGAATCAGTTGTGGTTTGGGTTAGGGGTAGCAGTGGTGAGCTAGACATAGTAGGAATTCATGTTGCAGATAATTTGCCTGTGAGATGGAAGGTGCAGCCAGTGACTTTTTAGAAGGTGGTATGTACTGTTGGTTTCCAAGGACCTGAATATTGCACTCTGGATATAATGTGTAGTGATTGCCTAGAGAGTAGGGTTAGTGCTAGATTAATGGGATGGACTAGGCTCCCAATTTACTC
Source organism: Fukomys damarensis (assembly GCF_012274545.1). NCBI lineage: Eukaryota > Metazoa > Chordata > Mammalia > Rodentia > Bathyergidae > Fukomys > Fukomys damarensis. Next base: position 605 of record NW_022949358.1, on the reverse strand, counting down.
CCTGTGTGGTGTAGTGTGTGTTTAAGGGTGAGGGTTGGTGTTAATTTGTCTTTCAGTTTTAGGAATGATGTAGGGGCATAAGTACCTCCTCGAGGATCAGCAGGGTTAGTGTTAGGGTTTGGATTAGGATTAAGGTGAGTGATAGGCTTGAAATTTCTCTACCTGGCTATTGGGATGTGGATTTCATACTTAATATAAGCATGAGATTTCTGCTTAGGATTAGCCGGAGGGCAAGATGTCAAGTACAGCCCTATGGGAATTTAGGAATCAAGTTGTGAGTTAGGGTTAGGGTTAGGATTGGTGAGCATGATACCGAAGGAATTCACGTGCCAGATAATTTGCATGTGAGAAGTAAGGTGAGGGCAGTGACTTTTTGAATGTGGGATGTACTGTGGGTTTCCAAGGACATGAATATTGTAGTCTGGATATAATGCATAGTGATTGGCTAGCGAGTTCATTTAGAGATAGATTGGGGAATCTCATAGGCTCCCCATTTCACTCCCTGTGTGGTGTAGTGTGTGCTTGAGGGTTAGCGTTGCTGATAATTTGACATTCAGTATTAGGAATGATGTAGAAATATAAGCATCTCTTCAAGAGTCAGGGTT
>NW_022949357.1:0-416 GCF_012274545.1 Fukomys damarensis | reverse complement strand
CATTATTTAAAGAAATAAATAGTTCGTTGGGGCTGAATTTTAGACATTTCCCCTATGATTATCAGGCTTCAAGGCAGGAACATCATGGCAAAGGTGAAGAAATGCTGCTTAGTTCATGACTCAATGAAGCCCAGAATGGGAACAGTGTCAGGGAGGAAAGGATAAGAGTCCACATATATCAACAAGGCCACATTCTCATCTTCCCCAGACATGACTAGAAGTATGTTTTACTAATCTGCTAGGAATTTTTCAAACTACTGAATTTGGTATTAAGCTTAATAGTCACATGAATCTTATAAGGTACAAGTTCTTAAACTTATAATGTGATCAACAAAGCCAAACTCCCAACTAAGTAAGTAAGATGATAGTAAGAGATGCTGGTAATTCAGCAATACACATTTCATGTAGTAATTTAA
>NW_022949356.1:0-215 GCF_012274545.1 Fukomys damarensis | reverse complement strand
CTTGACTTTAAGGAGCTTTTTAGCCTCCCCAAAGCCTGACGTAAATCTCTGTTTGTTCTGCTGGGACCAGAGGAGGACCTGAAGCAGAACTCCCCAGGTTGCTTTGCTTCTTCATTGTCTTGTTCTCTATACAAGTTGAGCGTACTGAGCTGTGAGGTCTGATAGAAATGTACATTAACCTCTCCCTTCTTACTTTGCAGAGGCCAGTGGTAGGC
>NW_022949355.1:0-266 GCF_012274545.1 Fukomys damarensis | reverse complement strand
ATAAAGAAATAAGGGTGATAGACTAAGAGAACATTAACAGTCAAATAAGCAGATTAGAAAAAGACAGCGTGGAAATGAAAAAGATTAAATGGATAGACAGTTTAGAAAACAGATTTAACACGGTGAAAGAGAGAATCAAGAAACTGAAAGATAGTTCTGAGAAAATCATACAGGATGTGCATCAAAGAGAGAAAAAGTGAGAGAAAATGGAAAAGTTGAAGAAACATGGAAAATGGGGAAGAATGAAAATCTAAATAAGTCTAGTT
>NW_022949354.1:0-411 GCF_012274545.1 Fukomys damarensis | reverse complement strand
TAGGCTCCTTGTGTTTGACAGCAGTTATGGTGCCCTTGTTCCTAATAAAATTGGGTAGATGGGTCCCTGTATGGTGCTGTGTTGGCTACTGAAACTCTTCTACTGGTTCTCTGAGCCTACTTTTAAGCACTGAATAATGAGACTGATGAAGAGGGGCTGAACATCAAACTGAGTGGGTCTTATGGTGTTTCAGTCTAGTTCAGAGGAAACAGTTTCGTGTTTCAAGTTGGTTTCGCTAGAGTTGTCTATCACTAAAGTTGAGGAAACTGCCATTGTTACTTATCTCCGGAACCATCCCTGAGTCTTCTTCATTGCTTTCCTTTACTCCTGCCCATCAAGATAGCCCCATGATTTACTGCCCATTTGCTTTTGCAAAGTACAGTTGTAAAAAGAGGTAGTGGAAAAAAAAAA
>NW_022949353.1:0-670 GCF_012274545.1 Fukomys damarensis | reverse complement strand
CATATATATATAATTTATTTATATTGCACCTATTCCTTCGTATTTTCTTTAAATATTCATAATCCTGTTTTTCTTGTTTGTTGATCCATGGAAGAGTTGATTCCAGGAGGCTGAGCTGGTATTTGCTGAGGTCTCTTGGCCCTTAGCTGAGATGGCCCTCCCAGTGTTATTTGCCTCCCTCTACTGGCACTGTCCTTTCATTTGCTGATGTCAGCTTGGTTCTTCTATCTTTTATGAAGTGTAGACACCTTTACTAAATACAGAAAATACTCTATCTTCCAAGAGCCACACAACTGTGAAATACTGGAATAAGATACAGGATCTGAGTAAAATTCTGGTCATCTAGTTGACAGTAGGTTCAGCATTACTTCTGAATTTATTAACTTGTCATCCACAATATTCAAGGAACTGAAAAGGCTGAGCATCAAAAACAATGTAATTAAAAAAATAGAGTAAAGTGTGACGTCATAGTGCACACCTGTATTCCTAGCACTGTGGAAAGTTGAAGCAAGAATACTGCAAATTTAAACTCCACGAGGCAATTTAACAAGACCGGGTCTTAATAAATAAGTAAGTAAGTAAGTAAAAGCTGGAAATGTAGCTCAGTGTGAAGTCTCTGGGTTCAATCCACAGTGCAACAAAAGGGACAAAATATTTGCTTCTCAAAAGA
>NW_022949352.1:0-236 GCF_012274545.1 Fukomys damarensis | reverse complement strand
TTTTGAGGTAGAGGATCAGGGCTGGGGCAAGCTGGACAACCAACCAGGTGGAATGCATCAGAAATCATAAAAACCCATGGCTAACAGGCTGGGTGAAATGTTTCCTGAAAAGAGAAGACATGGGAAGATCACAGGACCCACAACGACTCCAGGCTTATGGCCTGTGCGCACTTTTGAAGGGAGGAACCAAAAAAGCACTATTTCTCATCTTTGATTTGTTCCCAACACTGTTCACC
>NW_022949351.1:0-380 GCF_012274545.1 Fukomys damarensis | reverse complement strand
GAAGGGTGTCGGCTGAACAGGATGAACACTCACCATCAGGGTGCTGTTCTTCAGGGGAGTGGATCCCAGGTTCTTGTAGCACGGCCGTGGGGGCTGCACGGCTTGTTATTATGCAGCTTATCCATGCTCTGCTTGGTCAGTTTCTTCTCTCACAGAGCAACACGGGGATCACAGGCCCAGGGCATGGGTACATATGCTCAGCCCAGTCCATGTTCAATGTGCAGATGAAACTAAAAATGAGCACTGACGGATTACACTGCTGTCAGGGATGAGGGGCTGGAGCAGCAGTGCAAAGGCGAGGTCTGGGTGTTGAGCATGAGGCAGAGCGTGCAGCGGACACACGCAGGTCTCCCGGCGCTGACAGGAAGCCTCGTGAAGGG
>NW_022949350.1:0-726 GCF_012274545.1 Fukomys damarensis | reverse complement strand
CCTAGCGACAGGTTGTCACACATGTTACTGCCCTCCACTCACTGACTTCAGGCTGGGGTTGTGTTGCTGTCTCTCTTCCTACAGAATGGCAGCATCACCCGGCTTGCAGAGATCTTACAGGTCCTCTGGCAGAGCTCTTTCCTGCTGTTGTACACGTGCACACTGAAGCACAGCGAGGCACAGGTGTCATTCTTGGTTGTAGGCCCCAGATGAGAACTCCATTTTCAAGAATCAGTTTCCTAGAAGTTGCTCTAGAAAACACTGGGGATAAAATAAGATACCACTAGCATACTGTTTAGCTTAACTAAGTGTTTTTCATTCACTCAACAAATAAAGCTTTGTGGTATAAGGACAGCAAATTACAATTTGCAATTTTTTCATTCATTTATTCAACTAAGTGTTTTTAATCACTGAAATATAAAGCCTCTGTAGTAACTGTAAAAATTTGAGCACTCACTATTTTAACCTGTTTTGTTCCTCATAAGACCACCGTGAACCAATACATACATTTTTGAAGTGTCATTGTTAATAACACTGTGGGCTTGGTCATTGTTTCCTGTGAATGGACTTAGATACATATGAAGAAAGTTTTGTAAAATGCAGCTAATGTTGGACACTTTCTCAAAAGGTCTGGAAATGGCTACTCTTATATAAAGGGCTAGGGTTCAGATTTTTAAGCAGTCTTTCTATTTGAAAGAATACACACACACACACACACACACACAC
>NW_022949349.1:0-672 GCF_012274545.1 Fukomys damarensis | reverse complement strand
GCCAATGGACTGGGAATTTGGAAGAGAGATCCAAGGAATGGGGGGAGCCGCCAGCATGAGCTCGGTGGGCAGGGACATAGTAGATAAGAAGGAAGGGGCCATGTGGGTAGGGAAATAGTAGATAAGAAGGAAGGGGCCTCTCTGAGAGGCACGAGAAAAGAAAAGGAGTACTGCCTCAGAAGGTATAGAAAAGTCTACTAGAGATATTGGAGCTCATCAAGCACATTACTGTGTCAGTGGCTGCAAGAGGGCCTGAAGCTGAGCATTTTCTCCATACTGAAGGACAACACAGGCAAACAAGGACCAGTGCTGTCGGATGTGATAAATGTCATCTTGGCAGTGGAAACACCAGGAACTGATGGGAGAAAAGATATCCCAGTGCCACTGAGGAGACTTAGTAGGCTGCTGCAGGCCACAGATTTACCCAGTTGGAAGGATGGCGACAAAGTCTTTAGATAGAGGGTTATAATTTTTCAAAAGTCCTGTGAAATAGATTGGTGAAACTCTGATGTACATGAAAACCACTGACAAAAGCAAACTCGCTGCTGCGGTGATTAAATCTCTCTTAATAGGATGCGAAATGGTGAAAGACAGAGTATCCACTCACTTACTTGCTGACCTCTGGGCTGTGGTCATGAATACGGTTGATGCTCTCCACCCAGTGCCACCAGG
>NW_022949348.1:0-280 GCF_012274545.1 Fukomys damarensis | reverse complement strand
TGTTTACTGTGTAACAAGTAGGATCCTAATGGCAGCTGCCTCCCTCTCCCAATTTAATTACATTCTCCATATCTTTATTCTCTTCAGGGAATGTCTTCTCTTACAGACAGCCACCTTACCCATCACTTCCAAGTTCATCTCATATGACTTCTGCAACTAAGTGAGCAGCAAGTTAATTGCTTCCATCTTTAAATTGAAGATTTCACAGTTCTAAAGCACTTCTTAATAAAGTTCCATGGGTCTCATTCCCCCTTAGTGCTTCATCTTTCCCTGATGACCC
>NW_022949347.1:0-503 GCF_012274545.1 Fukomys damarensis | reverse complement strand
CCAAATTTTTCAAAATGGTGCTCTTAGGCAAGCAAATTAATATATAAATATTTGTCTTTCTCTGCCCATATCCCACAGTTATCAAAAAGACAGTCTGATTTTCTTCACTCTGTAGCATAGTATTAAAGGGATAAGATATTTACATTTTTAAGTCATTTGAAAGGACAAATGTAGAACACTTTGGTTATGGCTGAAAATTAAATAATGTCTATAATTGACTTTATCAGCCCCCCCCAGCACTTTTTTTTTTTTATACAGGGTCTCACTATTTAGTTCAAACTACTCACTATGTAGCTCAGGCTGATCTTGAACTTGCAGTGATCCTCCTGCCTCAGCCTCCCAAGTGCTGTGATTTCAGGCGTGTGCCACCATGCCACTGAATACTATTGGTGTATTTCCCCAAAAAAATAGTTTCTTAAAGATAAATGTGTATTTGCAATACCTTTATTCTGCATCTTTCATGTGACCTGGCACACTGATAGGTTACAGGAAAAGTGACTAAT
>NW_022949346.1:0-218 GCF_012274545.1 Fukomys damarensis | reverse complement strand
ACCACTCCTTGGACAGCCGGTCTCCTTACATTGGCAAGGCAAGGAGTCCAGCCCTTGGAAGCTGTCTGTCCGCCTGTGGTCGGACACTAGCTGTGGGTCCTGATACATTAAAGATAACTAAAGATCCACCCACTCCTCTTTCTTATCTACAAAACGAAGTGTGGCAGACTCCCAGGCGTCTCCCATAGTGCCACCCAGTTTGTCCATGAGCCATCCAG
>NW_022949345.1:0-226 GCF_012274545.1 Fukomys damarensis | reverse complement strand
AAGCCTGCCTACCTTGTATCGGTGTGCAGGCTAACTCCTGGCACTCAAGGGATGGCAGATGGGGAGTGAGAATGTGTGGATCTCCTTCCCACGCTGGATCAATGCCCAGGCTACCTCCTGGCACTTGAGCCATGGCGGCTGGTGCGGGATTAGGCATGGATCTCCTTCCGTGGTGGATCGGGGTCCAGGCTACCTTCCCGGGTCTCAAGCGATGGCTCTGTATGAT
>NW_022949344.1:0-242 GCF_012274545.1 Fukomys damarensis | reverse complement strand
AATTCAAGGTGATTGTGTTAATTTGTTTTTATTTATTTATTTTTGGTACCCAGGATAGAACTCGGGTCCTAACACTTGTGAGGCAGGTAGTGGAACCACCTAGCTAAAGCCCTGGCTCTGATTGTGTTGATTTATATTACTTTCATCTCTTTTCTTTCCTCATTATCGTTAATACTCACCACTCTTTTGGTTATTTCTACTAAATGTATTCATGTAAGTGTGTGTTTCATCAGAAGACCAGA
>NW_022949343.1:0-326 GCF_012274545.1 Fukomys damarensis | reverse complement strand
AAGGGACCATTTATTGTTTACCACATACGTATGATCTTTATTCCATGTATCAGGACACTTCACTCTTAAAAACATGGTCATGTAACTAAACAAGAACATTCTCCTACATAACCGTAATATGCTGTGCTTTATATATAAACATATATGTAGTATATAGTTATCAAATACAGTTTTCAAATTTTTTGCATGTGTTTTGATCCATTCAGAATGTAAAGAAGGCTAATTTATGGCATTTGGTTATCAATCTGTTTCATCTCCTTTAATCTGGAAAATTGCTACAGCTTTTCTTTTATCTTTTATACATTGGCATTTCAAAAGAGTCTATA
>NW_022949342.1:0-206 GCF_012274545.1 Fukomys damarensis | reverse complement strand
GTTTCATAGATCTATGAAGATGGAGCCTTTATAACTGCCCTGTCCCTTTTTAAAAAGAGCAAGTTTTATTGCATGGCCATTATTTTGCATTTCGTTTCTTTAAAATATTTAGTAGTAACAGCTAATTTTTATAAAATTAACAGTTCTTAGTTCTCAAACTCACTCTTCAGAATAGCCCATGCATTTTCTTCCTCCTCCTCCTTCCT
>NW_022949341.1:0-239 GCF_012274545.1 Fukomys damarensis | reverse complement strand
ACAGATCTCTCAAGGCTTTGATTTCCATCATTTAGGATGAAAAAAATAAAATCAAATAAAGTGTATTTAAGAGGAGCCCGCTGAGTGAGGGAATGGATGCCCGGTGGGGTCTTTCTTGTCATCAATTATTGATTGAGCCCTGATTGTGTCCTGGCCCCACCGAGGTAGAAAGGACAGGGTGTCCGTGCCCTGGGGGCGGCGGAGGAAGAAGGCGGAGTCTGTGAGGCCAAGGTCTTCTG
>NW_022949340.1:0-204 GCF_012274545.1 Fukomys damarensis | reverse complement strand
TCACACTTAGATTTTATTTTATGTAAGAATTAAAGTATGTGTGAGTCATGTCGTTAAAATGCTCGTTTGTAAATTCCATCTTCTGGAACATTGTTGGAAAACAAGGTCTATGTTAGGAGTGAAGGGCTGTTTGATTTGTACAGCAGTAGTCATACTTCTGGGAGGGGGTGATTTCTCATCCTCGCAATTGAAGTCCAAATTGGT
>NW_022949339.1:0-1257 GCF_012274545.1 Fukomys damarensis | reverse complement strand
CTCTCTCTATAGATATATATACATATATATATATATGATAATAAATATATAATATATATTTGATATGAAATTGTATTACTCAGAGGAAGTCACTGGTATGCTGATTTAATATTCTCATCTATGAAAATTAAAAGTTCAAGTACATATTTATTCAAATTTCTTAGTTCTTTCTTTAACTTTTTGGATGAGAAAGTTTATAATAGAAGCAGATAGGTAGTATTTTTGATCCAGTTTTTTCTTTAATTCAGATATCATGTTGCAAATCTTTTGAATTTCATCCCCCAAATTTTTCATGGGATAAATGTAGAAATAATCCTGACTGACTGCTTGGAAAATCAAACTACATTCCTTCTTTTCTAATAATTTTCTGTGATCAATTCAATTTAAGCTTACTGGGTTTTTATACTCTCATTAGTTGAATACGTCCATCTACCTCATATTAAAAATATATGAATATATAATGTACAATTCAAATGCAAATTGTAAATTATGAGGTACTATAAGAAGGAAGGGATTCATAAACTCTACAGAATGCCCCAAGGATAGCACAGCAGATGATGTCCTCTCATTCATATCTGTTCTGTCCTTTTACTCATATCAATCTTTCTGCAAAATTATTCTTTTTGGTACCGGGAATTGAACTCAGGTCCTTGCGCTTGCAAGGCAGGCCCCCAATCCGCTGAGCTAAATCGCTGGCCCTGCAAAATTATTCTTTATATAGACTGTGGTGGGTGTACATTAGTTGTTTGAGAATAACGTATACAAATTATTTCTACCATACTCCAGCTTTGAAAATAGTTGCATAAAATAGAGAAGCTCAGAGAATGTATAATGCTCCTTGTCAATCTAAGGAAACCAAAAGCTCTTAGAGCAGAAAGAAGTAAAATTGTCATATCTGAACATAGTAAATAACACATATTAATGGCCTACAAGTATCTTTAATGATGACTCTGCAAGATATATACTAGGAAGCAAAGATACCATTTTTATATAATGACAGACACAGAATTGGAATGAAAATATATCACTCTTCCAAGCATTTGAAACTGTATCTTGTATAAATTAAAGATTTTAACCTTTTATGACTCACACAGTTTCAGAATTATTTTTCTATGCCATCCCTTAGTCTATATTACTAGAATCATAGAGAGAATATGTGACATTTACATTAATTTCAGAGATTCTGTGTGCATGAAGTTCTCTGGTAGCCTAAAGCATATGTTTCTCAAGTATATCCATGGTACCCATTAATGTTAC
>NW_022949338.1:626-1677 GCF_012274545.1 Fukomys damarensis | reverse complement strand
AACAAAAAAGCAATAAGTTTTACTCATTATAAGATGTGGACTTCACTGGTGAACTAACAGAGTTGCAGGACTTTTCTCCGTGGAGTACTTCACATTCACGAAACTCACAGTTTTTGTTTCAAAGCGCTAAGCAGTGAAAGAAGCTTTTTCCAGGGGAAAGCTGCACTTTAAATTGCAGAAACGCTCTGCAGAGTGTGTTAGTATACTAACCTAAAATTGAACCTATCTCAAAGTTTACAGAGTTCTAGAAGTTTCTGTGCACTCAGAGCAGATAGGCACTCTCTTAGGCCTTAAGGGCTTTTCTGGTACAAGCGCCTCACAACAGTGTTTCAATCTCTGCCAGGCAGAGATCTACAAACAAAAAGAAATACAGCTGTACTCCACATAAGAAGTGGACTTCACTAGTAAAGTCACAGAGTTGCAGCACCTTTCTCTGTGGAGTACATCCCATTCAGAAAATTACCGGTGTTGGTTTCCAAGGATTAAGTGGTGAAAGAAGCAGTTTCCCGGGGAAAACTGCAGTTTAAACTGCAGAAACACCCTGCAGAGTGCATTTCTGCTCTAACCTCACACGGAACCTATCATCAATATACATAGCTCCGCAGGCTTGTGTTCACTCAGAGCTGCTAGGCACGCTCTTATGACTTAAGGTCATTTCTGGTGGAAGCCCCTCACAACAGTGTTTCAATCTCTGCCAGGCAGAGACCTACAAACAAAAGGGAATACATCTCTACTTCGTATAAGATGTGGGCTTCACTGGTAAAGTCACAGAGTTGCAGCACCTTTCTCTGTGGAGTACTTCAAATTCAGGAAACTAACCGCTTTGGTTTCAAAGGGCTAAGCAGTGAAAGAAGCTGTTTCCCAGGGAAAACTGCAGTTTAAACTGCAGAAGCACTCTGCAGCGTGTGTTTGTCTTCTAACCTCAAACTGTACCTATCTCCAACAATACAGAGTTCTGGAGGCTTGTGCGCACTCAGACCTGCTTCACACTCTCTTAGGCCATAAGACCTTTCCTTGTAGAAGCCCCTCACAGCAGGGTTTAGCTCTGCCA
>NW_022949338.1:0-270 GCF_012274545.1 Fukomys damarensis | reverse complement strand
TACAAAGAAAAGGGAATACAGTTGTACTCCATTAAAGATGTGGACTTAACTGGTAAACTCACAGAGTTTCAGCACCTTTCTCTGTGGAATACTTCATATTCAGGAAACACACCTCTTTGGTTTGAAAGGGCTAAGCTGGGAAAGAAGCTGTTTCCTGGCAAAAGCTGCAGTTCCTACCACAGAAGCACTCTGTAGAGTGCGTTGGTCCTCCTACCTACTTCAAACATTCTCATATATGCAGATTTCTAAAGGCTTGTGTGCACTCAGACC
>NW_022949337.1:0-291 GCF_012274545.1 Fukomys damarensis | reverse complement strand
GGAATGCAGTGTTTTCAGGATTAAAACATAAACATGAATAGTATATGCACAAGGTTAAAACTTTTAAGACCTAAGTTAAATCTTAAATCGAGTTAACACTTCCTTGGCTCACATGCACGGGCACAGGGGTACAATGCGGGGCAGGGCACACGCTCACGTCTGCACACACACACAACTACACCAACACATCAAGACCACACTTACCAGCATCGCTGGCCGAGTCACCTAAAAAAAAAATATCACATGAGAAAATTACTTTGTCAACCTCAAGATACTGAATGATCTGAGCAG
>NW_022949336.1:0-210 GCF_012274545.1 Fukomys damarensis | reverse complement strand
ATATTCTAGATAGTAGACCTTTGTCTGAGGAACAGCTGGTAAACATTTTTCCCACATTGTGGACTGTCTCTTAGCTCTGCTTTTGATTTCTCTGGCAGTGCAGCTTTTTAAAAAGATGACATCCCAACTGTTCATTCTTTGTGCCCATTCCCATGCTGAGAATTTGCTCATAAAGTCTTTTCCTATGCCAATATCTTGAAGAGTTCTACC
>NW_022949335.1:0-220 GCF_012274545.1 Fukomys damarensis | reverse complement strand
GGTGACTCTGGGATTGCACGCAGAATTGGACCAAGGACACCATCTTACTATTCTCTAGTGTCTTTTCTTTTTCATGTATTTGTCTAATTGAAAAATGTAAATTGTATGTATTTCTGTAACATGAGCTTCAGAAATACATATCTGAATTATCAATATTAATTGGGAAAATGCTGGCAGAGGTATGGTGAAAAACCAAGAGCATATGTGGTCTGCTAATAAG
>NW_022949334.1:0-253 GCF_012274545.1 Fukomys damarensis | reverse complement strand
CTGGGCATTCATGGCTTCTATCATGGTCCTCAGCTCATCTATTTTCCTCTCAGTTTCTGTTCTGGAGTCACAAATTATAACTTTCATTTTGCTTGTCATCCCTATGATTATCTGGGAAATTATTTATGCTTTATATTTCTCTAGAGCCTGATTGATCAGTTCTGTCACTTCCTGTGCTTTGAGTTCAGGTTGTCCTGATGATTCACTATCAGACTTTTCATCCTTATTTGCCCCACTATTTGCCATTGGTGAA
>NW_022949333.1:0-2834 GCF_012274545.1 Fukomys damarensis | reverse complement strand
GCCTAATGTTTCTGCTTCACTGAAATTTTGTATACTTTGATCAATATTTCCCATTTGCTTACTGAACTCCCTCTGCCAGGATTGGCAGAAATCATATTATTCTCTCGATGTGTGAGTTCAACTTTGTGAGATTCCTCATAGAAGTGATTATGCCTGGCGTGTTTCCCACCGCATAGGGTCCTCAGGGTTCCGCCATGTTGGTGAGAATGCCAGGACTTCCTGATTCTTAAGACTGTACAGCTCTATTCCATTACTGTATGTACTAGATTTTCTCCCCTTCTCTGATGAGGGGCACCTAGGTTACTTCCATGACCAAAGAGCTTCAGCGAATAAGAGGTGAGACTCTTTCTCCAGCTGAATGATATCATTATTTGCATACAGACAGGGATGGCACTGCTCCATCATATGTGCTCTGGCCTGTACCCAGATGTCCCACAGAGACTCATGCCTCATATATGGGGCTTTTGAAATGCTTGGAACTAGGGTGTGTGAATATGGGTTATAGGTGTGTGATAACTAGACTGCTGTTTGTGTAGAGGTTTGATCAAGAAAGATTTATGAATTTGGTTAAATGATTTTCTGCATCTACTGAGATGATCTGTAAATCTGTCCTTCATCCTGTCTGTCTGTTATGTCCCATATATTGTTTCTCACTGAACCAAATTTGCTTCCCAAGAGTAAATCCCAATTCATCATGCTAGCACTTCCTTTTAATGTGCTTTTGAATTTGGTTTGCCTGATTTTTTTTTTTTTTTTTTTTTTTGGTAACAGGGGTCTAACTCGGGACCTTGGACTCCAGAGGCAGGCAATGGAAACAATGAGCCAAATCCCTGGCCCCTTGCCTGTATTTTTATTGGGTATATTAGATGTATGTTCATGGGGAATACTGGCTGGCAATTTATTTTCTTGTTCTGTCCTTTTTTAGTTTTGGTATCAGCATAGTGCAACATATATAACTGAATTTGAATAAAAATTCCCTCCAGAGCCTGACTCACCAAACACAGTGTAAGCTCAGAAAGAACCTGCAGCCTTCATGACTAACAACAGACCAGCAGCAGCAGCACCAGGAAGAACAGTGCTTATTGTAAGCTGAAAATCAGAGTATGTTTTATCTGGAAGTGACTCCTTCAGCATGGTAGGCTAGCTTGGAAGAAGAAATCCACTGAATCCACTGCAGAAGTGCTCTGATCAGAAGCCAATTTGAGAAGAGGCTCATTGGTTAAGACGGAGCTCTTATGGGAATCACAATCCACAGAACAAACCCTTCAGCGTATCTGATTCACCCTGCACCAGTGCCATAACAGGAGCCCTCACAGGAGCTGGCTATGAAAAGGGGGGGGCTCTTCACAGACTGCCTGAGAAGCTTAAGATGCAGAGACCTCAGGTTGTGAGGATTCAGTGGTGGCAGCAGCAGAGCCTTCTGCAGCGAGGACCCAGGCCTGTTACACAGGGCTCTCTGAGGGGCTGGGTCATGGTGCTGGGCTGATGTCCTCACTAACACAAAGCCCTGTGCCAGCAGAGGCCGTCCTCGCTCTCAGGATGCCACCTTCTAGAATTCAACCCAGTGATTTGTTGAAGATTTGGACTGAAGTTGTTCCTCTTTGTTCCTAAGGAATGAAACAGATTTCCAATAAATCTACATTTAAAAGAACTTTCAAGCACTTTGTGTAATCAAATGATCTAAAAGTACTGAATGAATTTTTACATAAGAAACTGAGTTTTGTAAGTGTATCCAAGATACTCAACATGCACAAGTTCGACCTTCATTAACACACACACACACACACACACACATACACACATGCCCGCACACACATGATGCATTAAGTGCCACAATGGTCATACTTTCAGTGGCTCCTACTCCCAGTTTTATGACCACATCAAAAGCTCTTTTGTAGTTTATATTTAAACTGTTTCTCTGGAGCCTCACGTGTTGGGATCTTGACTGGATCGTGTGTCCTGTACTCTACAGGTGTTCATCCTGGGCTCATTAGCTGACTGTCCTGCAGACAGGTGGAGCTGGTTTAACATGGTCACTGCAGAAAACCACTGCGCCCAGCAGCAGCTCTCTGTCTCTGTTTCCTGGCTGCCATGTGGTGAGCTTCTCTCCCTGAGATCACTTCTGCATCATCATTTTTTCCTGGAGCCATAGAAACACAGACTGAATCATCTCAATCTAAAAGTAAAATAAATTTATCTTGCTCTCTGCTGTGGGTGTTAAGAATTTTGTTCCAGCAACAGGAAAGTTGGCCAATTCCACCTCTCAAGAACTTATTCTCCCTTCACACTAGGTTTCTACTGGAAATAAAATTGTTACACATGAAAACTGTGGTTCTCTTGGTCCTGGACAGGAAGAGAGTGAATGGCCTTTGAGAAAGTGGACCCAAGAACTGTGCAACTCAAAGTGCAAAGCTCATTCTAAGTGATATTTTACTTTTCCAATTCCTATTCATGAAAAAGTAAACTTTACAGAAACCAAACAATAATACATCATGGAAAACTTGATGGATTATATCATTACATTATAGAACTTATCCTAGGTTATGAGAATTTGTATGAAAATACTAGCTGTAGAAAATTTTGAATTTGTATAAGAGATATGCTTACAGCTCCTTCATTCTTAAGCTTTCTTATTCAACTGTACGTTCTCTATTGAGTAAAAACTGAATTTTGCTTCACTCAATGAAAATTAGGACACAAAACAACTGACCTTAAAATAAATCATAATTTAGAACTTTGTGCTTTCTTTCTGTGTCCTGGATGAAAACAGCCAGCCCACGGTTGATGCATTCAATCTTTGCGGCAAAGGAACAAAAACCACTTAGAATGCAGCA
>NW_022949332.1:0-1364 GCF_012274545.1 Fukomys damarensis | reverse complement strand
ATGCTCGGGGGTTTTTTTTTTTTTTTCTGTTTTAAAAGTGAATAATATTTTGCAGGAAGGGACTTAATTTTGTAATGTGTCTGTCAACTTGCTTCTCCATATAAATGCTCTTTCTTCCTCTTGGTGTCTCTTCCCTCTATATGAATGATTGATAAAGGTGATAAACCTGACCTACTTCCTAAATGTAAGGTTCAGTCTGTTGGTAGCTTGCTAGAGTTTGAGCTCTGCTGAGCTAATCAAGCCTTACACTGTCACCCGGATAGGGCATGCATGAAGTCATAAAATTGTTTCACCCTATTATGTGTAAATTGGAATAAAAAGGTACTGGCATACTGTCAGCACAAATGAATCCAGAGCTTTTTGTTTTGTTTTGTTTTTTGAAGAAACTGATCTGTTCCTAAGATACAGGACCAAAGTACAGAACAGGACACCTAAATCACCATTATCCAGCTACATTGTCATAGGATAACACATTCAGATATCCCAGCCCCAGTGAGTTAGAATAAGAAAGCATATGCAATTTCTTTTTCTTTTATTTTTCTCTAATATGGCCACATCTTACTATATAGTCAGCAACTTCAAGAAAGAAATACTTTTTAATTGGCCTCTTTGGATGCATGACATACATCACTTCTTAAATAGATTGAAAATTGCCATGCAAGTGCTTTAAAATTGTTTTTACTTACTGGATGAAATATTAGTTGAATAACTAGGATACTGTCTGGGCTGGACCCTGAACTATGATCAAAATTAATTATGCTGTGTGGAATTTAGTGACAAGCCTTTGAGTGCCACCGTGGAAATGGTAACATCTGCTTCCTGGCATGCATCCATTCAGCACTGATGTATAAGAGCAGTAGAGTAGGAAATCTTTTGGCCTGGAAGTGAAGTCAGTATCTATGTGATGAATTTCTGGGGGAGGAGGATGATCTTCAAAGCTGAAGTAGTTTGAAAACTGTTAAATTGTGTTATTGACTATAACTTATAAAATTGCTATTATGTTTGCAAAATGTGAGCTCAGCTGTTAACTGGACTTACTGGCTATAATTATTTAACCTGCATTTGATTCCACTTCTTAATATCCTATAGAGATTTTTAGTTACTAAGCTACTGTTTATGTTAGGCAAGATTCAGCTAATTATTAAGGATGATATGTTAAACTATTGACATGAAAAGAATTAATTGTAAGCTCCTCTACACTTTTGTCCTCTCCCTGGAATAAATGCAAACATTATATACCGGACCATGACTTACATGCTTGTATTGAAAACAAACAAACAAACAAACAAAACCAACAAGAAAAAAAAAAACAACTGTAGAAAAACAGGATTAATGATTTATAACAAATTTAATTCACAGTTAAG
>NW_022949331.1:0-851 GCF_012274545.1 Fukomys damarensis | reverse complement strand
ACCACAAACCTGTTGAGAGTTTTATCATGAAGTAATGCTGAATTTTATCAATCCTTTTTTTTTTGCATTTGTTCAAGTGATAATATGGTTTTATTCTTCATTCTGATATGCAAAAATCATGTGTGAACATGGAACCATTCTTGTATCCCTGGGATGTGTTCCACTTTGTTGTAATGAATAATACTTTTAATGTGTCATTGAGTTTGGTTTCCTAGTATTTTGATGACAATTTATGTTCTTCAGAGATAATTACCTATAGTTTCCTTGTTCCTTCATTCCCTCTCCTCTTTCTTTCATTAAGTCCTTATCTAGTTTTGGTATCAGAAAAATGCTAGCCTTAAGAAAAACCCAGGTCCTAATGGCTTCACTGCTGAATTCTACAACACATTTACAGAAGAACTACCGCCACTACTCTTTAAACTTTTTGATGATATTGAAAGGGAAGCAATACTTCCAAATTCATTCCTGGAAGCAGGTGATACTTTAATTCCAAAATGAGGGAAAGACACAACCAAAACAGGGAACTATACGCCAATCTCCCTAATGAACATAGATGCAAAAATCCTCAATAAGATACTGGTAAACAGAAGGGTCATCAAGAAGATCATACACCCTGACCCAAGTCGGATATATTCTAGGGATGTAAGGATGGTTTAATGTACCTAAGTCAATAAATGTAATACACTATGTTAACAGAATGAAGAACAAAAACCAAATGATCATCTCAATAAATGCAGAAAAAGCATTCAAAACAATTCAAAACCCATTCATGACAAAAAAAAACATACTGCAGAAAATTGGAATAGATGGTCTTTATCTCAACTTGCAAAAAAGCTATCTATAAAAAACCA
>NW_022949330.1:0-201 GCF_012274545.1 Fukomys damarensis | reverse complement strand
GAGACATATCAGCATCATTCACTGTGTTTCAAATAGAAGGATGCCAAGTACCAGGGTACTTACTGGGATTGCTAAATAAAACATAAATAGTGACAAGTTTGAAATTAGACCTTACATGATGGGGATTGAACATTTACTGGATTTTTTAAAATTCTGACTATAAGGGATTCTAATTTAGTTTAAGGATAGCTTTTAAAATAC
>NW_022949329.1:0-1647 GCF_012274545.1 Fukomys damarensis | reverse complement strand
AAATGCAACAAGGTGTCAAGAGCCCCCAAGACCGCAAGAAAACAAACTATCAAGTGAGAGACCGGAACAGAGGGTGAGGCACATTAACACACTTCTTCCTCCCATCTCTGCTGATAACACACTTGCTGTTTATAATTGATACAAGCTGTAAAGGTGACTGGGAACTTTTGAAAGATGTGGCAACTGCAGGGACAGGGAACTGGAGGCCAGGAACCCAAGAAACGCTCTGTTCTTTGTCCTCTGAGCTCAGCTGATCTGTTTCCAGTAGAGGGCATATAACAAGAGAACTTCATATTTTAAATTCTGCTTAACCCACATTGAGAATGTTTTTCTACATTTCTCTGTAATCCGAAGAAGGCCACACCTATTGAGAGGGATCTAGGCATGCACAATTTAATAGTTACAACACTAGAAGAAAAGTTCGAAAAGATATAGTCCTAAGATTTACTAACAGTCACTTCCCACTTGACTATTTAATGACGTGACTATGTCTGCACTGGGGAAGGCAAACCTGCCTGTCAGAAGAGGCAGCAGTTTCAGCAAACCAGAGTAACTGCTGCAGAATCCAACTACAGCAGCAATACGATCCAAAAGCAGTCCACAAACTCTGCATTCCTCACACACAGAGCAAAATACACAAGTTCAAAAAGTCAGATCCATTTTAAAGTCTAATGTGAAAGTGCTACCAAAAGAAAGAAAAACCACACAAAGCATTACTGAACAGAAACTGAGAACCTGGATCATAAAGACATTAAGGTCTTGGGAAACTCTCCAGGTAAATCTTTTAGTCTGAAGTCTGAATAATTTTAAAACTCAAAGATCTCCCTTTAACTAGAAAATGGTTCTTTGAATTAATATTTGTACAAAGATAATTGTGACAATACACACCTCAGTGAACATGATTCATTTAAATATCATATTTTGGGTAAATATAAAAAAACACTGAAACATATGAGCATTTCCCTCCACAATTAACAGAGGAACTTAAACAGGTATTTTTTACCAATACTCATTGCAGTTCTGGTTAAAAGAGCCAAAAGATAGTAACAATCCAAATGTCTATTGAATAAAGAATGGATAAACAAATGTGGTATGCACTGCAATGGAATATCACTCAATCTTTAAAATGAAGTACATGTTGACAAACGCTACCAGATGAATGCTTTAAAGTCCTTAAATTAAATGAAATAGAACAGACACAACATGATAAATACTTTATGACTCCAGTTTTAGAGATATCTGAATTAATCTAATGCATGGAGACAGAAAAGAGAATAGTAGTTGTTGGAGCTGGAAAGAGGAGAGAACAGAGATTCATTGCTGAATGAGTAGAGAGTCCCCCTTTGAGGAAATTAAAAGTATTCTGGTGATGGATGGTGGTGATGGTTACATAACAATGTGAATCTACATAATGGCACCAAATTGCACACTTACAAATGGTTAAAATGAGAACTTCTGCATACTTCAACACAATTAAAAATAATAAACGTAATATTAGCCAAGAAGTGGAAATGACCCAAAAGTCCATCACTGAATAGGCAGTCATAAATCCCTACATGACATATTTTCCAGCAAAAAACGAAATGAAGCACTGATACGTGTCCCCGCAGGATGATTGTGGATGTTCGGTAGAAAAATGCCTGTTGA
>NW_022949328.1:0-207 GCF_012274545.1 Fukomys damarensis | reverse complement strand
TTTGTTTGTGACAAGGTATCACTCTGTAGTGCAGGCTGGCCTTGAACTCATGGTGATCCTCTTGACTCTGTCTCTTGAGTGCTGGGATTACAACTGTGCACCGCCGTACAGGGCTCACGTGCCCACCTTTAAACATCTGAAGAGGGAAAGCTGGAGAAAAGAGCTTGCAGAGAAAGTCACCGGAGGCTGCCCCTTCAGATAGATTTT
>NW_022949327.1:0-214 GCF_012274545.1 Fukomys damarensis | reverse complement strand
AATCATGGAGCCAAAGCCTTTGCAGAATGGGAGTGAGAGAGGGGTTGAAGGGAGGCCAGGGGAGTGGGGAAAAAATAAGAACCAAGACTGATATGTAAAGGTACAAATTTCCAATGATGAATGTCATTATACTGTATACATTAAATGTACTAATAAAATTAATAAAAATATATTTAAAAAGTAAAGGAAGTTTTGCTACTCGTATACGTAGACT
>NW_022949326.1:0-263 GCF_012274545.1 Fukomys damarensis | reverse complement strand
TATTGTGTTATATTTACTAAACCTAATTTATTATACTGTCTCTTAACTTATAGTAAGAAAAATCTTTACATGGAGGCCATTTAAAAATGATGCATGAAATAATTTTACTTTATAAATTAGATATACTCTTCATAAGGATGTATATTATCTCTCTCTCTCTCTCTCTCTCTCTCTCTTTGGTACTGGGAATCAAACTGTGGTCCTTGTGCTTGTGAGGCAGGCAGCAGAAGCACTGAGCTAAATTCCTGGCCCCAAGGATGTAT
>NW_022949325.1:0-273 GCF_012274545.1 Fukomys damarensis | reverse complement strand
TTGGAAGATCTCTATTTTAATGCTGTGTTATCCCTTTGTTTCCTAGTAATGCAAGTTAAATTTGATTTTATTTTTGAATAGCTAACCCTGATCAGTGAGCACGTGACTAACAGTGTGGAAAGTAATCTATCCAAACTAGCAAAGGAATAAGCATATTTTTAACCTCACTGATTTTAGAATCATATAAAATTACCATAGCCCATTGTTGACCATGACTGGAATGGTCAGAGTAGTATAAAACTGGATCATCTTAAGTAAACTTAGGAACTAGTT
>NW_022949324.1:0-225 GCF_012274545.1 Fukomys damarensis | reverse complement strand
ACAGCCCTTGGGAGATCATGGAGGAATGGGAGAGTGAGTAGTGAGTAGCTTGAAGCACACCCTCGGCATTTTTCTTTTTTTCATTTCTTTTTCTCCTTTTCCAGAAGGATATGTAATTTTCAGTAAAGTGGTCAGCTCGTTGAAGCCCCAGTGGGGCTCACATTCACTTCAGGGTGGAGGCAATAGTCATCTTGGCTTTTTGAACATTTGGGAGAAAAAAATAAA
>NW_022949323.1:0-504 GCF_012274545.1 Fukomys damarensis | reverse complement strand
CCATATTTTATTCTTCACCCAGCTTCCCCTCCTTAACCTGACTCCTTCCCCGCTCTGAACACTAAGGTTCTGCCATATTAAGCTCCTTGACCTTAATTAACTCCCCTTTCATACTTCATTGCCTTTGTGTTTTCTGTCCCCTTTATTTAGAGTTTTATTCCAGTGGAGGATTTCATGATCTCAGCAGTACATTTGATAATGTGCTTAATTATTCTTTTCTGAGAGATGTCTTGTGGAACGTAGGTTGATTAGCAGTATCCCTGCTCCACTCCTACCAGGTCTTGCTTTGATCTTATTGAGAACCACTGATAGAATAAAACTCATATCCCTTTCAGGCACAAGCAAAACATCACCTCCTTGCTGAAGTCCTCCTTCAATAAGTCTGGTCACTTCTTTGTGCTCTACCATATACTAAACAAAACTCTTTTGTAGCAATTATTATGTATCCATAGAACGTGCATTTGTTCAATGCCGGAGCCCACTGGATGTGAGGAGTCTATTGTT
>NW_022949322.1:0-358 GCF_012274545.1 Fukomys damarensis | reverse complement strand
GTCCTAAGAGACTGCCTAGCAACTCTGAGTGCGCACAAGCCTCCAGAACTCTGTATACTTGGGCATAGTTTCTGTTTGACGTTAGAAAGAAACGCACTTTACAGATGGCGTCTGTGGTTTAAAGTGCAGTTTTCCTTGGGAAACAGCTTCTGTCGCCGCTTAGCCGTTCAAAGTGAAAGGGGTCAGTTTCATGAATGTGAAGTACTCCACAGAAAAAGGTGCTGCAATTCTGTGAGTTTACCAGTGAAGTCCAACTCTTATGTGGAGCACAATTTTATTCCTTTTTGTTTGTACATCTCTGCCTGGCAGAGATTGAAACACAGTTGTGGGGCACTTTTAGCAGAGAAGCCCTTCAGTC
>NW_022949321.1:0-232 GCF_012274545.1 Fukomys damarensis | reverse complement strand
AGAGGGCTGAGGCAGGAGGATCACAAGTTCAATGCTAGCCTAGGCATTTAGTGATACCCTAACTCAAAATAAAAATAAAAAGAGCCAGGATATTGCTCAGTACTTCCTGAGTTCTATCTCCAGTCCTGGGGGTGGGGGAAGAAAACACTAGTAAAAGGGAAGCAATGAAAGAAGAAGAGAGACAGTTGGGATTTGTAGGATGAGTGTCATTACCATTTTATACATGAGTAAA
>NW_022949320.1:0-410 GCF_012274545.1 Fukomys damarensis | reverse complement strand
TGCCCTCCCTTCACCCCCTCTACCCGTCCCTATTTACAACTACTTTGTTTCCATTTTTTCCTTTTCTCATATTTTTTCCTTTCCCTGATTTCCTTTCCCCTACCCTTCCCACTTCTACATAATCTTCTCTCTTTATAAACTTATTGTCATGGTCTTGGTTGTAGTACCAAATCTAACCCACCACACAGGCAGACGCGTGCACCCACTCACACTAACATACCGCTTACAGAGCAGAGGGTTACAGGCCGTGTTCTTTTTAGTTGGTGGTGCTGTAGAGGTAAAAATAGCTTCTATACTGGCTTTTCTATTTTGCTGGGCACCGACAAACTGATGCTGTGTCCTTGGTACAGGCTGAAAGCTACCATGTTCTTACAACATATCCAGCGTATTTGTGTACATTTGCTTAAAAT
>NW_022949319.1:0-201 GCF_012274545.1 Fukomys damarensis | reverse complement strand
CTATTACCTTAGATCATTCCCTTTGCTCAACCTGGTTTCTACATGGAGGGGTAGTGAAGCTAAAGCATAAGAAAAGAGTTTTCCTTGGGTCTTGTGGGGAGTGGGTCTTCCTTTCTGAAGGCTCTTGGGTCAAGCAGATTTTAATTAAATAAACATTTTAAGCTTTTCTCTTGTTAAACTTTCTTTGCTGAAGAAGTATCT
>NW_022949318.1:0-829 GCF_012274545.1 Fukomys damarensis | reverse complement strand
TTTTTTTTTTTTAGACAGGGACTCACTGTGTAGTTGAGACTGACCTGGAACTCACTGTGTAGCCCAGGCTGGCCTGGAAGTCATACTGATCCTCCTGTCTCAGCCTCCTGCGTGCTGGGATGACAGGCGTGCGAAACCACGCCCGGCTTGCTTTTGGATTTTTAAATTTGATTTTCTTGGTACATTTACGGTGCACAATGTAGTGACAGTCATCATAGGAAATTTGCACCTCTACATAATCCATCTTGGTTCCTATATTTTTTCCCATTCCCCTGCGCTCCCTTCCACCCCTCCACTCCTCCCTATCTAGAAAGACTTTGTTTCCTTTTCTCTTTTTTTCATGTTGAGTCCATTCCCATCTCTCTTTCCCCTACCCCTCCCATTTCCCCTTCCGCTTTGCCTGTTTCTCCCTGTTTCACATGATCTCCTTTACCTTTTACATCTTATTTACACTTTCGGTTTCTCACCCTATAGAAACCATTTGGTATTTACACATAAGTGTCCTATTTATTTAACTTGAGTATCACCTCATTGTGCATCCATTTAGCTATAAGTGTCTCTAGTATCACATTCTTTATGGCTGAGTAGTACTCCATTTTATTTTTAAAAAATACACATTTTCTTTATCCAGTCTCCCGTTGATGGGCAGTTGGGCTGCTTCCAAGTTTTGCCATCACAAATTGTGCTGCTATGAACATGGGTGCACATAAGTCATTATGGTGTGATTCTTTTAGTTCTTTGGGAAAGATAGCCAGCAGAGGGAAATCAGGGTCCAATGGGACCTCCAGTCCTAGTTTTCTGAGGTATGTCCATACTGATTTCCACCGTG
>NW_022949317.1:0-665 GCF_012274545.1 Fukomys damarensis | reverse complement strand
CAAGCAAAAGACCTCTACACTGAAAACTAAAGCACTCTGAATAAAGAGATTGAAGAAGGTATAAGAAAATGGAAAGATATCCCCTGTTCCTGGGTAGGAAGAATCAACATAGTGAACATGGCCATACTAAATACTACCAAAACTGTTAATACAGATTCAATGCAATGCCAATTCCAATTCCAACACTACATTTCACAGAACTAGAAAAAAGAATCCAAAACTTCAACTGGAACAATAAGAGACCTAGAATAGCAAAAGCCATCCTAGGCAACAGACATACGGCAGTGGGTATAACAATTCCCAATTTGAAACTATACTACAAAGCCACTGCAATAAAAACAGAATGGTACTGGCAAAGACACAGACTTGAGGATCAGCAGAACAGACTGGAAGACACAAAAAACAAATCCAGATGTACTCAGCTACCTCATCTTTGACAAAGGAGCTGACCATCGCCACTGGAGGAAGGAGGGCCTCTTTAAAAAATGGTGTAGGAAAAACTGGATCTAAACCTGCCAAAGATTAAAACTAGACCCTTATCTTTCACCATGCACTAAATTAAAATCCCAGGGGATAAAGGTCTAAATATTAAAATAGAAATGCTAAATTTGCTGGAAGATAAGTTAGGCAGAACTCTTGAAGACATTGGCATAGGAAAAGACTTT
>NW_022949316.1:0-209 GCF_012274545.1 Fukomys damarensis | reverse complement strand
GCAAAGATTCTAGGACAACAAACAACCAAGCAAGCTGTGACTTCCAGAGGAACATTAGTACAAAGTCCTGAGATAAGAACTGATTGTGTTTAAGTAAAAGTAAGGAGGGCATGCACTATGGCCAGGGTATGATAAGCAAGGGGGAAAAAAATCAGAGAAGAGGGTGGGGTTAGATAGTATGGACTCCAGGGGATTAGGGAAAGAGCACA
>NW_022949315.1:0-2269 GCF_012274545.1 Fukomys damarensis | reverse complement strand
TACATAACCCCAAGAGGGGATGATGCCTAAAAATTTGAGCAACAGCACTGTGATTCCATCTAATCTCAGAAAGAGTGGTCACCATCAAGAAAGCGCATAATAACAAATGCTGTCAAGGATGAGGGGAAAAAGGAACACTTTTACACGGTTGGCGGAACTGTAAAGTAGTTCAAACACTATAGAAATCAGTATGGAGATTCCTCAAAAAACAAAAACTAGAAATTCTACTTGACCCAGCTATCCCCCTTCTTGGTATCTTCCTGAAAGACTTAAAGAAGTATATTACAGAGATAGTTACATATTCATGTTTGTAGCTGCACAATTTATAAGAGTTAAATCTTGGAAGTCACCTATGTGTCCATGGACAGATGAATGGAAAAAGAAAACGTGGCATTTGCATACAATGGAGTACTACTCTGCAATAAAGAAGGATGAACTTGAATCATTTGTAGGAAAATGATGCACCTCAGACCATAATATGAAGTGAAATAAATCAGACACAAGAGCTTAGATATGGCATGTTTTCTCTTATATGAGAAACCCAAAGTATAAATAAAAAGCAAAAGAAACGAGAACAGGAGTAGGGACATAGATCTTTCTTAAACGGGCAGGAGACCAAGAGATGGAAGGTAGTAGAGCGAGGGAAGGGAAAGAGAATGAAAAAGGAATTGAATGTTTTATGCACCTGTACCAACTGTACATAAGAGATGTAACCATCTAAGTGCTTCAAACATGTACTTATAAAAAATAAATAACACAAAGATAAATGCAAACGTCTACTGTAAAAAAAGACATTCATAATAATGCACTTATCGTATTGGTAGAAGATGTGTTAGCCAAAGAAAAAGTTACTTTGCTGATGAACAGATCAGACTCCTAAAAGACCTTGGTGGTCTAGAAGAATGGGCTCTAATAGACAAGGTCTATCCAGCAGGAAGAAATGCAAAGTATACATATTTTATTAAAATTATAAGTTATATATGCATAAGCACTTAACATTGGTTCAAGGAGACTTAGGAGTTCAGGCTGCCTACAGTTTCACAAGTCAACACCGGTGCGAAGTGGCCACTAAAAATGTTTATTCAATTTCAGGTCTATTGATTTAAATAGAGATTTTTAGATTAAGGAAGGTCATAGTCCCATTGCACTGGGACTGTCAACTCCAGTAGCTGACACACACTAAGTCTTCAGCATTCCCGGCCTGCACTATTCTAAGGGCTCTCCATCCTATATCCTTCAATCTTTCCAGCCCCCATAGGAATCGATATGGTTGTTATTCCAGTTGTATAAAATTGAACGGAGAAGCATTAAGCGATCTTCTCACATTGCACTCTATCTAGTGGTAAGGCTGGGATCTGATTGCATCCAGAGCTTGCTTTCTTAGTTACTACCCGAGTCTGGGACATCTCATTCTAGACACATGGGAAGCAATGATGTGTCCAGGACAGAGAAATGGTGGCCAGAAATGGTAGCGAAAAGTGGCTGAAGAACTGCACACCTTGAATCCTAGAAAAGACAAACTGTGAGGTTGAATCTGCTTTGAAAGCATATGAAGGGCGGCTTAGCCTTGGAGTACGGGAGCATTATCTCATGAAACCATTAATAAAAAGGCTAAGCTACTGGGAAGTAGCAGCAGAAGATGATGGGTCGCCTTAATTAGGCCGCTATGAGGCAAATTCTGCTGACAGGATGACTGCTGAGTCAGCTTTTTGTCCCAAATATCTGACATACACAAGTATAAAGGAGGAAAGATATATTTTGGCTCATGTTTTAAAAAGTTTCTTTCCGTGGTGGGCTGGAAGGTTGACTCCAAGGAAGAAACATCATGGAGGAAGGGCATGGTGGGGGAAAGCTGCTCACTTCACGGCAGCCGGGAAGTAGAGAGCAGGGGAAAAGCCAGGGACCAGAGACACCCGTCAAAGGCACATCTCAGTGACCTGCTTTTTCCCTTGAACATCATCTCCTAAATCCCATTCTACCCTGAGCTCATCAGTTGATGAGGCCAGCACCCTCCTGGTCCTGTCAGTTCTTTAGGTCTCATCTCTGACCATTGCCGAACTGGGGATAGAGCCCCGCCATGCAGAAGTCTTTGGGGGACATTTATATTTAAACCATAACAATGGCTTAAATAGGTTCAAGTCTAACTCTGAGGTTTGGAGATTCTGGTGCACTCTTTGGGTTTTTCCTTCACTGTCCGTGTTGCATGGAATTGAGCCAATTTTTAACGTATGGTTTAGAAAGCTGTGTGACAAAGTGTTTTTTTTTTTTT
>NW_022949314.1:0-640 GCF_012274545.1 Fukomys damarensis | reverse complement strand
TTCCCTGATGTCTGCTCTCCAATCTCATTTAAGCCTAAGGTTTTGACACTGCTTTCCACATCCTCATCTGGGACATATGTATCCACCCCTCTTTGTTCTTCAGAAAAAGATTATTTTCTCTTCCCCTCTCTCCCACTTGGTCTCTGCTCCTGGAACTTTAACCTTGACTGAGCCCAGTCTTACCACAGTCTTAGGAAAAGAGATCAGCAACAAGAAACTGACAAAAAAATTGAATAGTAATAGAAATTACTTTTGTGTGTGATTTCAGGAAATTGATCTAGTTATTCCATATTTCTCCATGATGATCATTTTTAAGTGCTTGCCGGTTAGTTGTTTACTTTTTAAGTAGATTGCAATCCATTCAAGTGTTGGTAATTCCAGTGGCGAGATGTGAAAAGATACAGGAAGAAAGGTACTTCAAAAAAGAGTTTTCTTGTCATTTAGTTATGTCAGGGAAGCACAAGTGGAAAGAAAATCTCAGTGGTTATCCGAATCCTTTGCCTTCATGTGTCTTGCCATGATCGTGAGCTACTGGTGCAGGTTGCAATATTGTTTCTGAAATAAGCATCCATGCAAAGCTTGAGTTCCAGGAACATCTTATAGACACTTTATACCATGTATAGCTTATTCAAATCTCTTC
>NW_022949313.1:0-502 GCF_012274545.1 Fukomys damarensis | reverse complement strand
TTTTAGCTATTACAAACTGTGCTGCTATAAATATAGGTGTGCATATATCACTGTGGTATGATTTTTTTCATTATTTTGGAAAGATACCCAGCAGAGGGATGGCTGGGTCAAAAGGAATCTCTAATCCTATTTCTTTGAGGTATCTCCATATTGCTTTCCATAGTGGTTGCACCAGTCTGCACTCACCAAAAACAATGGAGAAGGGTTCCTTTCTCCCCACAACCACGCCAACATTTGTTGTTGTGTGATATCTTGATAGCAGCCATTCTTTGTGGGGTGAGGTGAAATCTCAGTATGGTTTTCATCTGCATCTCTCGAATGACCAGTGATGTGGAGCATATTTTCATATATTTATTTGATGCTTTTATTTCTTTTTCTGAGAAATGTCTGCTCATTTCAGATGCCCATTTTAGAATTGGGTCTTTATATTTGGGTGGGTGGGTTGTTTTGAGTTCTTTATATATTTTAGGTAATAGTCCTTTGTCTGAGGAGCAGCTGGTAA
>NW_022949312.1:0-203 GCF_012274545.1 Fukomys damarensis | reverse complement strand
TGAAGTCCACATCTTATAGTAAGTAAAACTTATTGCTTTTTTGTTTTTAGGTCTCTGCCTTGTGGAGATTGAAACACTGTTGTGAGGCCCTTGTACCAGAAAAGCCCTTAAACCCAAGAGAGTGCCTAGCAGCGCTGAGCGCACACAAGCCTCCAGAACTATGCTTACTTGGAGATAGATTCAGTTTGAGGTTAGAACACAAA
>NW_022949311.1:0-242 GCF_012274545.1 Fukomys damarensis | reverse complement strand
ACTGCCCAGGAGTCGGTCTCTGCCCATTGCCCGCAGATTTGAAAGCTTCTTCCCGGAGCCCGTGGAGAGCCTGCAGAGGAAGCCGGTGTCCCGCAGCGCCCGCTGGAGCCCCACCCACTCCCCCATCCCCTGCGGTGCTGTGAGCGCCCTTGTTTTGAATTGGACAAGGTAAAAGTCGCGAGGCCTCCGGTGTTGTAGGTGAGGCGGTACTGGTGAGGGTGAGGAGGAAGAGAAGGAAGAGG
>NW_022949310.1:0-250 GCF_012274545.1 Fukomys damarensis | reverse complement strand
AATATAAATCTAACTTCTTCCTGTTTATAGCATTACACTTAACTGCAATGAAACATATTTGAAATTTTGTAGGAAATATTTTACAAATTAATTTTCAAAACAAGGAGCATTGAAAGAGATGTTTAAAGAACGTTTAATGCTCAATTACTCCATTGACATTAGAATTCCACCTATAGAAATGGTTCTGTAAATTATTTTTTAAAAGAGGATATGCCCTTATGAATCACCTCAACCTTTTTAATAAATATAA
>NW_022949309.1:0-301 GCF_012274545.1 Fukomys damarensis | reverse complement strand
TACTGTCTTCCAATTTTTATGTGAAATCTCCCAGTTTTTAATTGTCATGTAATTAACACACACGCACATGCACATGCACAAACTAGGTTTTTTAAAAAAGAAAAATTAGTTCACGAGCCAAGCAAAACCAGCTTCCAGAAAAGGTGGCCAGAGATCATTTTGTACCTTTGTGAGCCTGAGGGCGCCCCCTGTTCCCACTGTCAGGGCTCAGCACTCCAACGGGGGCAGTTTTCTTCCTGGGAACCTGAGCCTGGTGGGCTTCCCGGAGGAGGTTGCTCATGGCTGGGGGGCTGCATGGTGA
>NW_022949308.1:0-486 GCF_012274545.1 Fukomys damarensis | reverse complement strand
GATAGTGAACCAACAGGACTCCCTGGACGCATAGCACAGGAGGTAACAAAACAGATCAATCAGACTCTAGAAAAATTCAAATCAGAAATAGTTTCCAGGTTAACCATAGAGATGATGAGCAAAATGGAAGTCATGATTCGAGACTCTAGAGCAGAAACTGACAAAAAAATAGATGAGCTCAAGACTATGATAGAAGCCATGAAGACTGAGCATAAGAAAGAAATGGAAACAATGAATGCCCAACAGAGGAAAGAAATGGAATCCATAAAACAGATTCAAACAGATATCCCGGAGATTAAGAACTCTATTGAAAGTGTACGCAACAGAATAAAAGATTGCGAAGATAGAATTTCAGATATAGAAGGTAGGATAGCAGTCAGTGACCGTGAAAAAAGAGGTCTATTAAAAACGTAAGGGATCATAAGAAATCAATCCAACAACTCCTAGATGATGCAAAGAAAAATAACATAAGACTGATAGGAATTC
>NW_022949307.1:0-220 GCF_012274545.1 Fukomys damarensis | reverse complement strand
CCACAAATCCACTGTCCTTTTGAATAGGATGGAAGAAATAAAGATAGGTAGAAAAGAGATAAGGAAAAGCATAATTTTAAAATGAAAATCATAACTTCAGGACACAAGCAAGGCTTACTTTTTATTCTTTTTCTTTTCCCCCTAACACAGTAAGCCCGGACAACTTGCTTTCACCTGTAAATGAGTGCAGCCACTCCAGTCCTACTGTGCCAACTCCGCT
>NW_022949306.1:0-226 GCF_012274545.1 Fukomys damarensis | reverse complement strand
CACCTCTCCCACCTCCACCTCCCCTAAACTAACTGGCTTAGTCAATTTGTGCTCATATCGAGAGCTATGAACAGACTTAAATTGTGGACTTAAGTCTTCGTTAACTTGCTGCCTATCAGTTAGAAGCTTACCAAACAGTGGCCTTCCTACTTGGCCTGAAATATAGAGATCAAACTGCAGTCCAGGAGGTCACTTAAAACAAAAATCTTCCAAAGATTCAGATCCA
>NW_022949305.1:0-290 GCF_012274545.1 Fukomys damarensis | reverse complement strand
TTACTAACTTCTCATTTTTCATTGATCTGGATCAATTTTATGTTACTCTTCCTTGTATCACCTGGCAGCACTTGGATTGGTTTCTCGTGTTCCTTTGCTTTTTTTAAAGAAGTCTTTCAATTGATGATTGCTAACTATGAACCAGTCTTGTAGATCTAATATTCTATCCGCACATTTGTTGATTCTGCTGCATACAATCCCAAAAGAATTTTTAATGTCTTGGACATTTTATTTGAATCTGTTTTGTGGAATCCAGTTCTTTCCTATGTTGGACATTCATGGTTTCCATC
>NW_022949304.1:0-345 GCF_012274545.1 Fukomys damarensis | reverse complement strand
TCCCTCCAACAGGTGGCCAGCCTCTGAGACCAGATTCTCTTCTCTGCCCTTCCTCCTCACCTGCTCCCCCTGCCCTTGTCCCAGGGCACAGCCATCAGATCCCTGACTGAGCGCGAGTACAGGTTGCTGATAGCATTTGTAGCATCCTTAGTTGGGAGGGGAACTTTTGGGAAGCTGGCCACAGGCATGTGCTCCTTGAGATGAGCAGCTGCTTCTGGCAGGCCGTCACCCTGCACTCACTCGCCCCACATGCCCAGCCGAGAAGGAGTATAGAGCTCCAGGGGCCCTGGGAGCAGTGGCTGCCTGCGGTGGGTCCTAGAGCCATGCATCTTGGACTTTCTGCAG
>NW_022949303.1:0-333 GCF_012274545.1 Fukomys damarensis | reverse complement strand
AGAGAAGAAGAAGGAAAAATAAATAAATAAATAAATAAATAAATAAATAAATAAATAAGGCCTGAGGATGTAGCTCAGGGAAAAGGATCCAACATGGTTGGCTTTGGTGGGGTGGGGTGACAACTGGAAAACTAGATACCTTTATAACTCTCACGAAGTTTTTTTTTTGTCTTTTCACTTTTTAAGTCAGTTAATTAATTAACTTTGATTTCCTCCCTTGAGTGATGGGGCTCGAACCCTGGGCTTCTCTCTTATATCCCTAACCCTTTCATTTATTTTTATCTGGTGCATGAAAAAATTTAAAAGTATACTTACGTGTAGGGTGCTGAGTTG
>NW_022949302.1:1956-2691 GCF_012274545.1 Fukomys damarensis | reverse complement strand
CTTTCGCTTTAATCGGCTAATCGGCGAGAGAAGCTGTTTCCCGGAGAAAACGGCACTTTCAACGGTAGAAGCCCTGGGGAAAGTGCATTTGGGTTCTAACGTCAAACTGAAGCTATCCCCAAGTATACAGAGTTCTGCAGGCTTTCGTGCACTCAGAGCTGCTAGGCACTCCCTAAGGCCTGAAGGGCTTCTCTACTAAAAGTGCCTCACAACAGTGTTTCAATCTCTGCCAGGCAGAGACATACAAACAAAAAGGACTACAGTTGTACTCCCCAGAAGAAGTGGACTTCACTGGTAAACTCACAGAGTTGCAGCACCTTTCTCTGTGGAGTACTTCACATTCATGAAACTGACCGGTTTCGCTTTAAACGGCTAAGCGGCGAGAGAAGCTGTTTTCCGGGGAAAACTGCACTTTAAACCGCAGAAGCCCTGGGCAAAGTGCGTTTGTGTTCTAATGTCAAACTGAACCTATTTCCACGTATACAGAGTTCTGGAGGCTTCTGTGCACTCACAGCACCTTTCTCTGTGGAGTACTTCACATTCATGAAACTGACCGGTTTCGCTTTAAACGGCTAAGCGGCGAGAGAAGCTGTTTTCCGGGGAAAACTGCACTTTAAACCGCAGAAGCCCTGGGCAAAGTGCGTTTGTGTTCTAATGTCAAACTGAACCTATTTCCACGTATACAGAGTTCTGGAGGCTTCTGTGCACTCAGAGCTGCTAGGCACCCTTACGCCT
>NW_022949302.1:873-1624 GCF_012274545.1 Fukomys damarensis | reverse complement strand
CTAGGCACTCCCTTACGCCTGAAGGGCTTCTCTGCTAAAAGTGCCTCACAACAGTGTTTCAATCTCTGCCAGGCAGAGACCTACAAACAAAAAGGACTACAGTTGTACTCCCCCTAAGAAGTGGACTTCACTGGAAAACTCACAGAGTTGCAGCACCTTTCTCTGTGGAGTACTTCACATTCATGAAACTGACCGCTTTCACTTTAAACGGCTAAGGGCGAGAGAAGCTGTTTCCCGGTGAAAACAGCACTTTAAATGCAGAAGCCTTCAGCAAAGTGCGTTCGTGTTCTAACGTCATACTGAACCTATCCACAAGTGTGCAGAGTTCTGGAGGCCTGTGTGCACTCAGAGCTGCCAGGCACTCCCTTAGGCCTGAAGGGCTTCTCTGCTAAAAGGGCCTCACAACAGTGTTTCAATCTCTGCCAGGCAGAGACCTACAAACAAAAAGGACTACAGTTGTAATCCGCCTAAGAAGTGGACTTCACTGCTAAACTCACAGAGTTGCAGCACCTTTCTCTGTGGAGTACTTCACATTCATGAAACTGACCGCTTTCACGTTAAACGGCTAAGTGGCGAGAGAAGCTGTTTCCTGGGGAAAACTGCACTTTAAACTCCAGAAGCCCTCGGAAAAGTGAGTTTGTGTTCTAACGTCAAACTGAACGTATCCCCAAGTACACAGAGTTCTGGAGGCTTGTGTGCACTCAGAGCTGCTAAGCACTCCCTTAGGCCTGAAGGGCTTCTCTGCTAAAAG
>NW_022949302.1:0-465 GCF_012274545.1 Fukomys damarensis | reverse complement strand
TTTTATAATCCGCCTAAGAAGTGGACTTCACTAGTAAACTCACAGAGTTGCAGCACCTTTCTCTGTGGAGTACTTCACATTCATGAAACTGACCGCTTTCGCTTTAAACGGCTAAGCGGCGAGAGAAGCTGTTTCGGGGAAAATCAGCACTATCAACGGCAGAAGCCTTCCGCAAAGTGCGTTTGTGTTCTAACGTCGAACAGAACCTATCCCCAAGTACACAGAGTTCTGGAGGCTTGTGTGCACTCAGAGCTGCTAAGCACTGCCTTAGGCCTGAAGGGCTTCTCTGCTAAAGGGGCCTCACAACAGTGTTTCAATCTCTGCCATGCAGAGACCTACAAACATAAAGGACTACATTTGTACTCCCCATAAGAAGTGGACTTCACTGGTAAACTCACAGAGTTGCAGCACCTTTCTCTGTGGAGTACTTCACATTCATGAAACTGACCGCTTTTGCTTTAAACA
>NW_022949301.1:0-245 GCF_012274545.1 Fukomys damarensis | reverse complement strand
GAACTCACAGAAGCAGAAGGTAGAATGGTGATTGCCAGAGGTGGGCAGTGGCAGAGGGGAGAGATTTTTTGTTGGTCAAAAATTTCACAATTTCAGTTGAATAAGAGGAATAAATTCAAGCAGCCTGCTGAGGACTTCCCAGCAAATACAGGGAGCTAGGCTGCTCCCTGCACACCACGGGAGTTCATCAGAGCAGACCAGTGAGGACTGTCCAGCCTCACAGGCACCCCTGCAGTAGTCCCCAC
>NW_022949300.1:0-231 GCF_012274545.1 Fukomys damarensis | reverse complement strand
CGTGTCAGCTCATTGTTTTTATATATTTGTGTTTGTAAAGTTCAGGGTGAAGGTTTGAACTTCTAAAGTCGGGCCAAGA
Organism: Fukomys damarensis; assembly: GCF_012274545.1. NCBI lineage: Eukaryota > Metazoa > Chordata > Mammalia > Rodentia > Bathyergidae > Fukomys > Fukomys damarensis. Next base: position 152 of record NW_022949300.1, on the reverse strand, counting down.
GTGCTGTGTGAGCTGGATAGAGCAAGTGCCTCTTGACGTCAAGACTGAGTGCCCACTGGACAAAGGAGGACAGCAGCGTGCCTCCCCCACAGCATCTCAGCTGCGCTGAGCAGGGTGTGAAGAAAGATACCCATGGGCAGCCTAGCATCCAG
>NW_022949299.1:0-1164 GCF_012274545.1 Fukomys damarensis | reverse complement strand
TGTGATAGCTTAATTTATGACTCTGCATTTTGACAATGTGTGAAAGTGATATATGTTCCATAGAAACTATGCTTTGGCCTTGGGTCTTTTCCTATCCTATTATAGGTGGTACAATCCTCTCTCTTAATGCTGGGCAATGTAGGAGCTCCTAGTTAACCATGAGATCACAGGAAAACACCCAAGACTCCACATGTGCTGTGCTGCTATGGGTACAGTTCTCAAGAAGTTGGGCTGATTCCATGCACTTTCCACTTGCAGTGGGTTTATTGGATGGGGCTTCATCATAAGTTGAGGTGCATTTGTGTCTATAACAGCCTGCAGCATAGCTCTGTGAAGACTGACAGTGCCACACAAACCCATCTGTTGCATCCAACTTCACACTGTGCTCTTTGCATGGGACACAGTAATCAGTACTCACCATGAACTGAGCCATCTCCTAGCTGCTCTGCAGTCTACTCACACTCTGCTCCAGGCCCCAGCAAGGGAGGCATGCTAGGGCTGGAAGTGGCTCAAAGGTGCAGTGCTTTCCTAGCACCCACAAGGCCATTGGTTAGATGCCTATCACTGAAAAAGAAGAAATGTGCATGTAGGCTGCAAATCAGGCATATGTTCTTTGAACCTGTTGGTTCTGGGTGTAAAGTGTCCCTACAATGGCATAATTTAATTCTATGGTTTGGCATCAATGAAATACAAGTACAGAAAGAAGCATTTTTGTTGTTGTTGTTTCTATTAAAACTAAACTGGATACTTTGAAAAGAGGCAACATAGCCAAATCATTCAATATATTGCTGAATTAAATGTGAGTCAATTACAAAAGATTCAGGACAATATCATAAAACTGGAGGAGTTTTGATATTTAGATTGCTTCTCAAATTACTTTATTTTCTCTCTTCACTTTAAAGAAATCAACATAGGAATTGGTAAAGGAAGAAATATGAGAATTTCTGCAAGAAGCCAGCACAGTGCCCCAGTTCCACACCAAAATGTTGGCAAAGGATGCTTAGCCACGGGTTTCAAGGAAAATAAATATTTAGGGTACATGTGTGCCACTCTTTATGACTTTCCACTCTTTAATGACTTTCAATGAATCAATATCAGTTGCAATTAGAATGAGTGGGTGAGATTTTCAGGCTCCCTTTCTCCTCCATAATATGCTATCTGAGC
>NW_022949298.1:0-269 GCF_012274545.1 Fukomys damarensis | reverse complement strand
ACTTATACTCCTACATCCTTCCTCACACTGAACCTGCAACTAACATCGACACCCACCGCACAGCTCTCAGGACACTACTCAGGGAGGAAAATGGGGGGCCTATTCCATTCCCGAAATCGAGCGCTAACCCTCCTCGTGGGCCCGTTGCGGCCCACTATAGCGAGGCCTCCATGGGCAGGTCCCGGGAAACACACATTCGAATGCACCTTCAAGAAAGGCTCTGCCCTCACCTTCCCACGCATAGGCAAACTACCTGGAAGGTGTATTCC
>NW_022949297.1:0-201 GCF_012274545.1 Fukomys damarensis | reverse complement strand
TTTATTAATTTTTTTAATTAATGCCATATGCATTCCTGTTGTACTCACTATAGCGGTATTTTATTGCTGGAGTGTTCTCTGAAAAATCTGCTCAGATATGCTTCCTAATAGTCTCTATTATACAGAAAATGTCTATACGCTAATCTCAGTCAGATAATAGCTAGTGGGGTTTATAACACTTGCTGAAATTCCCTCCCGAAC
>NW_022949296.1:0-209 GCF_012274545.1 Fukomys damarensis | reverse complement strand
AGATAAAAGTTTGTCAATATCTAAAAATTAGCCAGGTCTACCAAACAGAGTTTCACAAGAAAATATCTAGAATTAAGTTGTTAGTGGAAAGCTAATTGAAGTCAGAACAACTCTGTGATTTTTCTCTGTCTCCCTAGGGGAAAAAAATACTTAACACTTAGACCATTTTACACAGAGCTACAGAGTTTCATTTTTCAGTCACAGATAAT
>NW_022949295.1:0-213 GCF_012274545.1 Fukomys damarensis | reverse complement strand
GATTGTGCTTACGAGAAATTACTGTGCTTTTAGTTGCAGTGGACGAGGTGGGGCTGATGGTATTTGTAGTAATTTCAAATGAATGAAGTGGGTATCGTTGCAGTAATTCAGTAAAAGTGTTTTCAGAGTAAGTGGGAGTGAGCATTTCTATGCAGGCATAAGTTCAGTAGCCATAGTTAAATGGATTCCAGAATCTACCCATTACAGTAGAGG
>NW_022949294.1:0-660 GCF_012274545.1 Fukomys damarensis | reverse complement strand
AAAAAAAAAAAAAAAAAAAAAACTTTAAAGAGCTTGTACTGTACTTGGAAACAAAACAAACAGAAAAATGCTAAGACTGAAAATAAGAACAAACTACAAAGTGACTACGGAACTATTTCTGTCATTAATCACCTATTTCTTACAATAAATATTAATATTTATTTCTGCTTTCTTACTGTCCTTGAAAAAAGACACATTTCCATCACTTTCAGCCTAAAAACAAACTAGTTAGCCACGGTCCTGGGCTAGGGATGCTTTTTCTTCCCAGATGTCAATCTTCCTTTAACCCAACACTCAAATCCTTACAAATGCCCATTGCATCAGGTTCTGATCCCTACTTCTGAAATGTTTATTTGGCACCTATCTGTCGGGAGCAATTCTACATCATTTCGGGGAAAAATCATTTTATTAGGTCTAGTTCTCCTGCCCACAGGCCAGCTACAACATGACTAGACAGAACTCCATTTTGGCCCCTGGACACAGCTAAGACCTCAATGGTCCAGTGATGCTGTGATTCTCCAGGACAAGACTGGACCAGCTGGAGCCATCCTGGGAAGGCACAAAAGCTTCACCTGCACAATTCCTCTTTGTTCTAGGATTTTCATGGTGGCCTCTGCCCCTGCCCCCTGAGTGACTTTTTACATTTGCTACTGTGATGTA
>NW_022949293.1:0-393 GCF_012274545.1 Fukomys damarensis | reverse complement strand
AGCATTACTTATATGTTGGAAGGGTCAGGAAATCACAAAGCAGATTAGCCATAGCAAAAAGTGATTTTCCTTCTTAGTCTAAAGAGGAAACAAGAAGAGTTGCTGCCTTCTGAAGCTGTAGATTTGGATGGTCCCAGAGTCTAGCAGGAGCCAGAAGGAATTGTGAGTTCTTTCTTTTTTGCCCTTTGATGTCACTCCAAAGGCTGCCTTTGGCAAATTGTGGGGAGCCAGGCACCCTAGATGATGTATTTATAGAGATTAATTCTCAGAGAAAAATAGAACATGGGCCTTAGAGTGGGGTCAAATGGAGGCACCAGGATTTTGTAGAATAGTAGGTTGGAGGAGAGCCAGGTAAAAGTTATTTAGGAAAATTAAAAGGTAAACAAACTAGGG
>NW_022949292.1:0-200 GCF_012274545.1 Fukomys damarensis | reverse complement strand
CCCAGGTGGGAGTGGCAGCCTGGTAATGGTTCCATTTCTCCGTTGTCCCGGGAGACAGGAAGCGTGACGCCTGGTCTCCTAGGTCCCTCCTCACGTGACCAGCCCTTCCTTTCCCGGAGAGACCTCACAGTAGTTCCTACTCTTCGTGCTTCGCTCTGTTCCTCACTCATTCAACCTAACGTGAGGAATTAGTCCTCTTC
>NW_022949291.1:0-225 GCF_012274545.1 Fukomys damarensis | reverse complement strand
ACAACAGCCACCAAAAATCATACAATTACTTTGAATGCTTTTAAGAAGAAAAATGTAATCTATACCTTAAAAACCTATAAAACTTTACTGACATAAGAAATTCAGTCTTTTTGGGAGAAGGTAACTTCAATATTAAATATTTTCCAGTTTTCACCAAGTAACATTATATGTTCCTTTTGTAATCAGATGCTAACATCTTGCTAATTTTTAATTCTGTGGTACAGC
>NW_022949290.1:0-234 GCF_012274545.1 Fukomys damarensis | reverse complement strand
CCCCATCCAGCTTTGGGGCTCTGCGATTGCTCCTCCTCACACGGCCCACAAGTGCATTACATATACACCGTCATGCACACACGAGGAAGGCACAGAAGGAAGGAACGAATGTCAGACATTGTCACTGCTTTGTCAGAAATAGGGATGTGCAGGGCCTCGACCGAGACCTCGAGAGGCAGAAGACCCAAAGTGTGCTTGGAACAACTCACCATGACTTGGCAGGATCTCTCGGGC
>NW_022949289.1:0-668 GCF_012274545.1 Fukomys damarensis | reverse complement strand
TGGGTGGGAACACTCTGTGCAGCCGTTCCATGAACGACTGCCTTGTGACCAAATTTCGCACTGGCCCTGCACATGACTGGCAGTCTGGCCTTGTCCACACTCTGTTCCTTGGATGCACGTGGGGTCTGGGAATGGTAGACTAGTAGTGGCTCACCTTCAGATTGGCCCTTGTGTTTGCACACAGCAAAAGGGTCAGTCTCTCTTTCATGAGCTTATTCCCCAGCAGTGCCTCTTCCTCCTGTATGATATCAGTTCTGTTTGGATTTTCTTCCAGAAGAGCCCTGTTTCATCGCAGATGAACATTTGTTGAGTAATGTATCTTTCTGCCTTCATGAATTCAGCAAATTATCTCTTTCAGGCTTCCTCAGCAGCCTGTCAGACTGGAAGCTTCACTGTCTTATCACACTGTGGATGCCACTTCTCTTGTGGAATTTATCAAGCCACCCTCTCCTGGCTTTAAATCCATCAATTGTTGCACCTGTAGAGGGGTTGTCTGGCAGTAAATCACTGTGCAAATTCCTGGCTTTTTCACAGATCATAGTTTCACTGATGCTATTATCCGTCAGCTATTTCTCATTGAACCACACTAACAAAAGTTTTTTCACCTTTCAGCACTTGTGTTCTCTACTTGGTTAACATCATTACTCTTTTTGCTACATCAGCTCCTT
>NW_022949288.1:0-213 GCF_012274545.1 Fukomys damarensis | reverse complement strand
AAAAAATGAGAACCAAGACCTGTCATGTAAAGGTACGAGATCCCAACGATGAATGTAACTGTATTGTATACCTAAAATGTAACAATAAACTCAATTAAAACTGTAAAAAAAATTATAGCAGCCAGTGGGTGGGTCTGGAATGATTATGTTAGTATCATTTGAAATAAAAAGGCAGACCAAGTTGGAAGTCTGGGCAAGTACAGGACTAAGATC
>NW_022949287.1:0-826 GCF_012274545.1 Fukomys damarensis | reverse complement strand
GGTTGGTGTCAGCTCAGAGCCAGTCGATAAAAATTCCCTACAGGTGTAGTTATTGCCTTTCCCAGGTGTTTAGTAACTATGTCAAAAGGACCCAGGGCACTGATGAGGGACAGCTAGGTGGAATATTTATAGTGTATTCCTTCGGCTGCTTTGGATGTTCCTTCCTAGACCTCCTCCTCCTCCTCCTCCTCCCCCTCCTCCTCCTCCTCAATGAAGAAGCTGACTTTGAACTCTGAGGTGGACTATGAGTTTTTACTGTGGTGATTCACATTAGGTTCTACCTAGAAGAACGCTAGAATTATCTTGACTAGTCTGCCCATGTATTTCATTCTTAGAAACTGATCCATTGGACATTTCCAAGGATCTCTATCGGTAAAAGAATTTTATCACTCTGTCCTTATGGATTGTGGGAATTGTGCCCATCTTGTCCCTAGAGTTAAGTCCTGCCGCCTGTCCTCTGCCACTTCACAATTACATTATTCCCAGGCATTAAGGAATCGTGTTCTATATCAGTGTTCCTACAGTTCTGCCTGGCCCACAGGTGACCAACATTACAGAGATTTCCAACAAGCTTGGGGCTCTTCTCACCAAAGTAGCTCTCAATGCCTTTCCCAGTAAAAATGTCTGACAGGTCTCCTCAGGGTGCGTGAGTGTAAGCTGGTTGAATGAATTATATACAGTGGAATGTCTCCTGCATTTCCTTCAGATTCCTATTCCTACAGTTTGTCAGGGAATTTCTGCACCTAAACATCCTGATAAAGTGATGCTAAGCTGGTGTCCGTTGTCAAATCCATGCTTCGCGTAACCACCAAGCAAATGGCAGGGT
>NW_022949286.1:0-444 GCF_012274545.1 Fukomys damarensis | reverse complement strand
TGCAGAAGTGGGATCATTGCTGTGATGTTACCTGGCCGGGTAACTCAAGAGCCTCTGGAAAGGACTTGTGGAAAGTGAAGAGATAGGAAAGATTCAGAGACACTGGATGAAACAGTAGAGCTGGAATGCCTTAGGCTGTACCATATGGGACGTTGTGATCAGAGCTCAGAAGACCAGGAACCTGGTAAAGATCAGGCTCTGGAAGTTTCTGATGGAAAGAACTGCATTGGCTGTTAGCTTCCAGATGATGTGTGTTATGGCTTGTCAGAAAATTTGCCTGCATTTTGCTCATGCTCTGATACTTTGCCTGAGGCTGAGATTAAGAGCAACAGACTAATTAATCCGTCAGAAGAAATTTCCAAGCAGTCTAATGCTGATGCCGTGGCATGGTTACTGTCAGGAGCTATTAGCCAGATTTCTGTTGATAGTCAAGAGCAAAGAGAC
>NW_022949285.1:0-270 GCF_012274545.1 Fukomys damarensis | reverse complement strand
TTTTCTGTGATAAAATGATTGAGCACTGCACTTTCAACCCCAGAAGTACTCATGCTGTAAAGTGAAAAGGAGGAGCTGGCAGTGCCACTTTCTCCTCCTGAGCAAAAATCTAAGTGTCCTTGCTGTGAAATATGCAGCACTCCACACACTGCAAAGTGGCTTTCGTGAAACGTTTCTGGGGAAAAAATAGAGCCTCTTGCTCCTTTGACCCTAAAAGAAGAAACTTAACTGTGTTTTACAGGTTAAAGGATTCCTATTTCTGCTCTGGCA
>NW_022949284.1:0-306 GCF_012274545.1 Fukomys damarensis | reverse complement strand
CTGACAGGAATGTGTGAAATAAACGTGAGGCTCAGAAGACTTCAGTTGGGAACAAAGACTTCATGGGATGAGAAACCGTGTGTGTTAAGCTCTGGTAGAAAATGCGTTCACATTGGGCCCATGTCTTGAACTTTGCAGGAAACTAAGATTAAGGGAGGGGTGAGGTCTACTGGAAGCGGAAGATGCCTGGAGAATGTAATGTCAACCAATGAAGGTTTAAGGCCATGAGCAGAATCAGCTGGCGATAGACCTAGGGGGCTGTCATCAGGAAAACCATTATTGTGGTTTGTGTCTAGATGTGCCCTC
>NW_022949283.1:0-298 GCF_012274545.1 Fukomys damarensis | reverse complement strand
AAAATTCAAAACAGAAATAATTTCCCAGATAACCATAGAGATGGTGAGGAAAATGGAAGTCATGATTTGAGACTCTAGAACAGAAATTGACAAAAAAATAGATGCCCTCAGGACCACCATAGAAGCCATGAAGGCCCAGCATAACAAAGAAATGGAAAAAATAAACACCCAACATAGGAGAGAAATGAAATCCATTAAACAGATTCAAAAAGACATCCAGGAGATTAAGCACTCCATTGAAAGTGTACGCAACAGAATAAAAAAATACGAAGATAGACTCTCAGATATAGAAGATAAG
>NW_022949282.1:0-782 GCF_012274545.1 Fukomys damarensis | reverse complement strand
TACTCTGCTGCTTCTATTTTTGAGGCTGAGGAGTTACTGGACTGTCTGGCTCTCCAGAATAGAGGCAACCATTGCTGAATCTCCAATCTCTGATCATTAAAATAGCTAATGTGGACTTTCTCACCTTTTACCCTGTAAGCTACCTAATGTATCCTCTTGTGTAAATATAAATACAATTTCTGTTGATTTTGTTCTTCTAGAGAGACCCAATTCATGCAGACATAATGAATTCTTTATTAAAGAGGATGTCCAAGTGGCCAACAAAAACATGAGAAAGATGCTAAAACTTTTAAAGTTAAAATTCAATGAAATGTCTCTGTAGCACTCACCAGAATGAATAAAATTTTAAAAATCCGAGGAAATTCAAGCATGTATAAAGACTATATAGCATCAAGAGCACATATAAACTATCAACATTTAAGACAAATTTCATGCTATCTGCTGTAATTGGAGATATCTGCTGTTTTATGAACCAAAGTCAATATACCTAACATATAACCAAGAGCAATCCAGGCTCCTATACTGCACGAGATGTGTAAAGCATATCTCATACTAGCCATATGCAAAACAGACATAAGGAGACCATATGTTGGTTATGTAAAATGGAATAATATTTAGGGGTGAAATGAATAAACAAATATTGTAAGATATGACATCATAGTTGAATATTGTAAAGCCAGTGCTGAAAAAGTACTATGAGTAATTATATATACTTGATATTCAAAATGCAGAGATATGTAGTTACTGTGTTTAGATATATGCTGAAATAGTACTGGAAAAAA
>NW_022949281.1:0-240 GCF_012274545.1 Fukomys damarensis | reverse complement strand
TCCCAAAGTGTTTCTTCCTCCTTTTGGGGAACAGGGAGTGGGTGGTGGCAGTCTCCGCCTGTTCCTTCCCAAGCGAAGAAGGGCAGGGAGATGACAAATGAGCGAGGTCAGCCATGGGAAGCTGGCAGGGGGAAGGACCCTCGTTTCCAGGGGTAGCGCCTGCCGTTCAACCCTCAGTGTCAGAAAGGCTTGTCGGGTCTGCTGTCCTTGGCGTCCCCACCGCCTGCCTTGCAGATGACA
>NW_022949280.1:0-255 GCF_012274545.1 Fukomys damarensis | reverse complement strand
AATGTACCTGCTGCCCTCCATAGTAATTTCCCTTAGGTATAAAATTTCATTCCTGGCATTTGAACAGTGATGAGGGATTTGGGTTACTTCTTCAGAATCCATAGTATAATATTTTATAGGTGGAGAGAGAAGAAAATGAGTCTCACACCAAATTCTATGTCACAGTTACAGAGGGATGAGAATTGTAGAAGACAGAGTCTAGGGAAGAAACTCAATTTTAAGTTTGGTGAATTGCCTGCTGCCAGATGTAAGCAG
>NW_022949279.1:0-563 GCF_012274545.1 Fukomys damarensis | reverse complement strand
ACTTACAGAGAGAGGGAGAGAGACACGGAAGGGGGAGGGTCACAAATGGATAAATACCAGCACTATTATTATCTTTATGTAATGAATAAAAGAAGCAAAGAAAGGTCAGGCACCTTCCCCAAGGTCACTCCTGAAGTCAGTTAATGGGATGAGAACAGAATCCAGCTTTCCAGGCTCGTGGCCCAGTGCGTTTCTCTAAGGTCCATAAATGACAAGACTGTTCAGGTCTCTAGATTCTCCAGATGTTGCCATCTCCTTGATGTCCTTGCACCGTCACCCAATGCTTTCACATTTTTTATCGAGTTAGATGAAAGTCTCCCTCCTTCTGACAGCTTTATTATCCCAAGAAACCATTATCTCCATCTAACTCAGAAAGTTATACTCAGTTGTTGGTGCAGTAACCAAACAGGAGTCAAAGACATTTCTGTGATTGATGTACCCTTCGGTGGAAAACAGCTGAAAATATTACTGCTTTGATATTCCCATTTTTTTCCAAGCCTAAAGGTTAATCAGCTGACAGTGTTACACAGAAAGTCTTTTTTTAAACTCCAACAATAGAGAGA
>NW_022949278.1:0-205 GCF_012274545.1 Fukomys damarensis | reverse complement strand
TCTTGTAACTGCAGCAGTCATTTTGTGACCTCAAGGGGAACTGGAAATTGGCCTGGGTGTCAGGTTCACCTGCTTAGGATAGCAGAATGGAAAGAAGATACAAGTTGTGCCTTACAGTTCTTGAGAGAAAACCTGACATGCGCAGAAGGGGAGGTTAGTTTTACTATGAGAGTTGGCTGATGTGATTATTATGGAGGCTGTGAAG
>NW_022949277.1:0-1117 GCF_012274545.1 Fukomys damarensis | reverse complement strand
TTTTTTTTTTTTTTAAGAATAGAAAGGAAAGGAATTCAGATGCCCTGTGGAAAATCAAGACATGGGCTAAGAAACCAAACAATTGCTCAGTATGAGATTCTAAGTGTGAACCTTAATGAAATGGACAGAGCACTCAAACAATTCCAGAGTGGATGCTGTGGCATGTGTGTAATCACAGCTACATGGAGGACTGAGGCAGAAGGATCTTGAGTACAAGGCCAGACTGGGCAACTTTGCAAGACCCTGTCTCAAAATAAAATGTCCAATAATATTATTGATATTTTAAATGTATTGATAAAATTATCATAATGTATACCTCTAAAAACATTTAAAAATAGCCAAAGAAGTTAGAAAACTATGGAGAAAGGCAATGCAACTCTTCTGATAGTTCTCACAAGGTAGTTTTTTTTTCACAGTTTAGAAGGTTGTGAACAAAATGCGCCATAAAGACTGTAAAACAAATGGTTATATTTACATGATTGTTAGTTTTACACGTCAATTTGACTGGGTCAGCGCATATCCAATTGTATGGCTAAACTTTATTTTGGGATGTGTCAAACAGGGATGTTTCTGGATGAGATCAGCACTGGAATTGGAGGACAATGGAGTAAGGATATGGCCATCCACAATATGGAAAGGCCTCATTCCAATTTGTTCCCAACTGAATAGAACAAATTCAGAAAAATGTTGAATTTACCTTTTGCCTGACTGCTTTAGTGGGGACAATGGGTTTCTCTTCTCAGCACTCTTGGTTCTTGGGCTTTTAAACAAGGCCTAAAATCTGCATCATCAGACCTACCATTCTTAGGTCTTTGAACTATTTTAGTGGCTCTTTTGCATCTTTCCAAGTTGCAGGCAGAAAATCATGGACAGTAGTCCTCAAGCCTTCAAAATCTTTGTGAGTCAATGCCTCATAAATCTCTTTCTCCATCTGTCTGTCTCTCTCTGCTTCTGTATATATGCATATGCATTTGCATATGTGTACACACAGTAGAACTACATCTCAATCAAACTATTTTAAACTGAAAATATTATAATTAAAAGTGCATTTATATATGTTATGTTTGCTGTATAGTATCAGTAGCCTACTCCATGATTGCCTGGCTGACAGTGGGCC
>NW_022949276.1:0-219 GCF_012274545.1 Fukomys damarensis | reverse complement strand
AAGTAAACCAACTTATCAAATTATTTTAGTTACTCTCTTATAGCTGGGACAAAATACCTGATATCTACAAGTTAAAGGAAGAAAGGTTTATTTTAGCTCAGTTTGTAGAGGTTTCAGTTTGTAGTCAACTAGCTCCAAGGCAGGATGTCATGGCAGAGAGGCATGGCAGAAGAGAAACAGTCCATGGCAGGCAGGAAGCAATGAGTCTTTCTTCTTTCT
>NW_022949275.1:0-250 GCF_012274545.1 Fukomys damarensis | reverse complement strand
TCTCTGACTTCAGTTCTCTTTTACTCTCCTGCGCTCTCCTAAGCTCACCTCCGGTCACTCTGGTGAGGATTTGGCACTTCCTCACCTAGATTCCCCTGGCATCTATGACGTGGTTGAACACTGTGCCCTGTGATTATGTTCTGTACATCTGTATCGCTCTCTGAAGAACAAGCTCTTCGTTGCAGACGAGGTAACTACCTGTTTTGGGTGGGAAAGTCTGTTCACAGAGCCTGGCACCTACAGGTGCACA
>NW_022949274.1:0-285 GCF_012274545.1 Fukomys damarensis | reverse complement strand
TAGGTGGTGAACAATCACTGAAGGAGACTGTGGAAGACAGAGCAGCTGAGACAGACAACAGAAGAATAGCAACATTTAGGGCTGTATAAAAAGGGGAGAAGCATGATGATAGAACATGAGAAGGAAGAAAGCCTGAGACTGTAGTTTACAGATACTAAGGAAAAAAGTATTTTAAGAAAACAAACAATGTATAATGATGCTAAAAGATTGAAATTGATTAGAAGATTTTTTCATAAATCTATTCAGTTGGTCAGGATGGGGAATACAGTTGTTGGTCCTAGTCCT
>NW_022949273.1:0-308 GCF_012274545.1 Fukomys damarensis | reverse complement strand
CCAATTTAAACTAGGATAGCTGCTATAGTAAATACAGAAAATAGTAATACATTTGTTTATTATTGTACTCAATAATGTACTGCAAGTAACTATGCTGTACTTGTATACACTAGAAGCACAGTGTTTTACCTGTACCGTAATCATTACAAACATATGAGTAATGTGTATCACTGTGATGTTAGAATTGTCACATTTTCAGGAGAAAGGAACTTTTTGGGTCCATTATCTTCTTATATTTGGTCCATGCTTAACCAAAATGTCATGTGAGTGAGGCACATGACTGTACCTAAACAATTGAATGATCTCTA
>NW_022949272.1:0-822 GCF_012274545.1 Fukomys damarensis | reverse complement strand
AGAACCAAGACCTGTCATGTAAAGGTACAAGATCCCAATGATGAATGTAACTGTACTGTATAGTTATACAGTACCAATAAACGCAATGAGAAAAAGACAAATAATTCAGCCACACTCTAAAGAACAGTGTAATAGAGCATCACTGTGCAAGCCAAACAAAGCACAAGTATGAATTTCCATCCAGCCTTCATGATGTAAGTTTTAATCTCTGATGTAGAGGAACATGATATCCTCAGGGAAAAAAAGAAGTAATTACACCCTGTGCTCCTGTGGATGGAATAGAACTTATATTTGAGATCAGTGAATGGAAGTTAGATATATCTATCAATTAGATATATTCAACAATACAAAAAACTTCCTAAAAACTGACCAAGGTCCTGCCATTGAATATGGTTTTGGCAGAAACTATATGATAGAGTTATCTTTTGGAGATACAGAAATTCTGCAGTAGGTGAGGCACTGGAAAAATGAACTCTTAAAAAGCCGTCAAATTCTAAAGTCATGAATCTTGTGACAAATATCAGGGAAGCTTAGCAAACAGAAAGCAATGCAACTGAAAGGTACTACTGGCCTCATCAATAATGCACAATCAGGTGTCAGATGCATCAGTGGTGAAGGAGGCTGAGGCTTGAGGAGTTCTGTCTGGGAGGAATCCACAAAGATCTACGCAGGAGTTCCTGTGCTTGTGTTTCCAGGAGTGCACTGAGGTTAGAGCCCGGTGTACAACCAAGTGAGGGGAGAACAGAAAGACAGGACAAGAAGGGCAACCTGCCAAATAATGCCAATCACCTTCTTCAGTTCTGTCCTGTAGCCCCGACTTGA
>NW_022949271.1:0-300 GCF_012274545.1 Fukomys damarensis | reverse complement strand
AAAAAAAAATAGAAAAAGGGGGATTTAGCTCATTGTGAAGGCCCCACGCTCAATCCCAAGTACAAAAGAATGTTATGCATCCTTTACACAGAAGGGGCTGAAGATGTAAAGAAGGTAGAGATGCAATACAAAGATTTCTCGTCAGGTGGGAAGGGCAATAACGACTGGAACAGATTTTATGTGCATGTATAACTTTAAAACTCTCAAGCAGTGGTGCATATATTCCTGGCCAATGAAACTGTGTAGACAGGACTAAATTAGTGACAGTGAGATGCACAGATGATCCTAGATGGCCTCGGA
>NW_022949270.1:0-335 GCF_012274545.1 Fukomys damarensis | reverse complement strand
ACACCTGAGGCCTGAAACCCAGACTCTAGGGCACCCCTGCTCAGCCCCTGCCTGACGTCCGCCACCATTCTCCTCATTGCCATCTCTCAGCCACCACAGACTTGCCAATCTTCTGATCTACACTTTTTTGGGGTAAGTTCCCCTTTCTGAAAAGGCTTCAGGGTAACGGGGACTCAGACCTCAGATCACCCACTGGGATCACATTTGGGACATGGCCAGGTGCCAGGCTCTGTCCTCACTCTCTCGCAAACCAGGTTTACCACATTTGAGCCAAATCCAGGACTTAGCTTCACTTAAACTCCTATCTTGTGTGAGGGATGCCTTCACAAGAAACC
>NW_022949269.1:0-228 GCF_012274545.1 Fukomys damarensis | reverse complement strand
TAGGGCACTCTTGACGTAGCGTGGAAACACTTCTACAGACGTGCTGGTAACGGTCAGCGCAATGCTAACAATAACTAACTCAATACTAACACATGAGAACTGGGGCACACGGAGTCCGAGGGCACTCCCATCATCTCTGTCTCTAGGTCTTCATGCTTTCGTATTTCCCTTCCTCTTGAATGTGAGCAAGACCTGTAACTCACTTCTCATCTTGTTTTTTTTTTTTTT
>NW_022949268.1:0-318 GCF_012274545.1 Fukomys damarensis | reverse complement strand
GCCTTTCTGAACACTTGGTATTTCATCAGGAGGCCATTTGAAGTTTGCTCTTTCCTTTCTACAGCAAAGGAACAGGATTCAGGAATTGGGAGACATGGTTCTTGTAAGGCCAGCCCGACTGTGTAGAGACAAGAATGATCTATTTTGATAGCTAACCTGACAGGGATGGATGTGCTTGTGCGATGTCAAGCAGTTTTATTTTATTAACATGTTTTAGTGCTGCACTGCCGACCTCTTTTACTTTTTAAACATCTTGCAAGCATGCTTCAGGCATTTGGGAAAATTCTCAGATACATATTTTCTGTAATGCAATCTGAT
>NW_022949267.1:0-595 GCF_012274545.1 Fukomys damarensis | reverse complement strand
TTTCTCATATTTTTTTTCCTTTTCCCTTATTCCCCCTTCCCTATCCTTCTCACTGTCCCTACAACTTTGGTCCTCTTCTTCCTATTTGCTAATTGTCCCTTCAGGATCTTGAATACTATTTGAGTTTTTCACACTAGAGAATCTAATCATTAATCAGTATTTGTATACGTGTGACTTATTTATTTCACTTAGAAGTATATACTCAAAATATACCCATTTACCTATGAATGAATCTACTTTATCATTCTTTATGGCTGAGTAATATTCCATTTTATAGAAAAACCACATCTTCTTTATCCAGTTTCCATTTGATGGGCAGATGGGCTGTTTCCAAATTTTAGCTATTACAAACTGTGCTGCTATAAACATGGGTGCGCATATGTCACTGTGGTATGATTCTTTTAATTCTTTTGGAAAGATACCCAGCAGAGGGATGGTTGGGTCAACTGCAACCTCTAATTATAGTTCTTTGAGATATCTCCATATTGACTTCAATAGTGGTTGCACCAGTCTGCACTCCCACCAACAATGGAGCAGAGTTTCTTTCTCCCTACAACCACACCAGCATTTGTTATTGTGTGATTGCTTGATAGCA
>NW_022949266.1:0-225 GCF_012274545.1 Fukomys damarensis | reverse complement strand
TCTGGTTTTGGTATCAGGGTAATTCTTGCTTCCAGGAACGAGTTTGGGAGTACTGCTTCCTTTTCAACTTCATTAAAGAGTTTGAGAATTAGTGGCGTTAGGTCTTCTCTAAATTTCTTGTAGAGTTCAGCAGTGAATCTGTCAGGGCTTGGGCTTTTCTTTTTTTGTTTATTTGGTTGGTTTTTTGAGACAGGGTCTCACTATGTAGTTGAGACTGACCTGGAA
>NW_022949265.1:0-240 GCF_012274545.1 Fukomys damarensis | reverse complement strand
ACTTACCAGGCTTCAGGTTTAGAGTTGAATGATTAATCAGGATTTTGTTGACTAGGATTTTGCGAGGGACATCATGAAAGATGAAACCATAAAATTTTTTGCCTGGAAATGTTTTATTATTAAATCACTGATTTGGCCACTGATAAAATGCATATTCATTACAAAGAAATTAGAAAACATCAAAATTTTAAGAAAAAAATAAAGGAGTTTAAGACTTGTTATAGTTTATTTAAGTAATAG
>NW_022949264.1:0-590 GCF_012274545.1 Fukomys damarensis | reverse complement strand
TTAATATTATTTTATAAAATAGATTTTAACTATGGGGATCAACCCACTAAGTATGAAGTCAAAGGATGTTATATGCTGACCTTTGAGAGGAAACACTTGTAAAATATAGAGGACATTACACATATTTATCTTTGAATGCTATTCAGAACTGTCATCCTCCAGGCTGATATGTTGCCCATTTGCTATTGACTTGGTCAGCAGAAAACAAGGAGAAGCATGTGTTACCTGCTCTTTTGACAGGACTGTGCAAATTGACAGCATTGAAACTCATCCATTCTAATGCCAGAATATCAGCATTTGAGTCCTGGCTTTCCTCTATCAGCAATTTAACTTTTGACAAATTTACCTAACCATCTAAGAATCCATTTCCTTCAATATAAAGAGCCAGTGCTCATACAAAAATCCTTATCCCATAGCCTTTTATGAGAACAAAAGTAAGTATCCAAACATAATGATGTAAAATTCATTGTAATTATTTTTATTGTGTAATAATATGATAATGTTTACAGAGACTTATGAAAGAAGACTCAGTTATAATTTCATGGAGTGTATTCTATGATTATTGTCAAATAGTATTGCATTGTCTTTCA
>NW_022949263.1:0-1426 GCF_012274545.1 Fukomys damarensis | reverse complement strand
TTGCAATAAACAGCACCAGACACACCTCAAAGTCAACTGAATTCCAACGTTCCAAAGACATCACTGATTTGCATCATACAGATACTTAGTAATAATTCAGTGTTGAATGTGCCTCAAAATTTCATACATAGTCTTCATCCTGAAGGATATTATTGCTTTTACATACAAAGCAGATCATCACAAAAATATTTTAACCAAACTTTGTTGTTAGGAAGCTTAATAAATGTTTTTATATATTTAATTATGGATATTTTAGCTTATGAAGAAAAGACAAAACAAATTTTATTCTCACCCGTGAATTTCCAAGTGGACTAACTAGGTATCATAAACTAAAGTCCAAAAGTAATAACAAATACAGTATGGTAAAATATTGTTAAAACCAATGAAAAGAGTTGTATGTAAATTATCTCAAAAATCAGATTCACTTTTGGAGACATTATTATTTTCAAATTAATTCTCTCTAGCCCAATAAAGATTATAATTTCTCCACTGTGTGCTACGGGTGTCACTAGATAAAAAGGGCTCAGTTGTGTTGGAGAAAAAGAATCCCATCTAGGCATTTACAGTCTTCTACACTGAGAATTGAAGAAAGACTATCAGTATAGTACATTTCAGTTTTAGGGTTGTCTACATTTCTCAAATTAAAAAATAAGAAATTTCAGCAACTAGATGTGGAAAATAAGGACATTAAAAGCTGTGAACTCATCAATTCAGATTTTTAAGAAGGGCTAGAGGGATACACAAAGCACTGCCAAAGTTTTAATTTTTTTAACAACGCACAAAGTATCATTCCAATTTATTTTGTGACAAGCTTCCAAAGTCAATAACGTGGAACCATTTATTTTTACATAAGGCAAAATCATTCCATTGTTAGATTCCTTAATAGAATCTGTGACAATGAAAGGATTCAGAAACAGAACCAATATGAGGTAAGCAGAATTAAAGGCCAAGGAAGAGCTCAGGCCCTTTTCTGACGTTTTCCTGAAGCATTCAGAGAAATGTATTGCCGTGTATGTGTGCTAAGAGCCGTCCCATCCTACACACACTGCAGAGAGTAGAAGAGTCCCGGTAAAGTGGATAACAGTAACTGGACGAATTACTGTTGCCAAAGCAATTTATATTCATACGGCAATGATGGCGTAGTTAGCCCAAATTTCAGACAGAAGTGTAGGTTGCTGTGTCATATCAAAGAGACAGACTCCTCATGGGAAACATTGGACCTGAAACACGAACTGACTCGGGAGCAACACAAAAAGCATGCTTCAAAAGGCCAGATGTTTCTGTCCCCTACCTAACGACTTCTCTTCGTGTTCTTCCCTCTGAAGCACATATTTAGAACACAGAGTCGTCGATGACTTAACAGTGATGACACGTGACACCAGAAATATCACCTCTACCCATCTCTGAAAATGAACACAAGCCTAAG
>NW_022949262.1:0-296 GCF_012274545.1 Fukomys damarensis | reverse complement strand
CTTTTCCCATAATTCTCTCCTACAGTTGTCTAAGATGCTGTTCATTTGCATGAACTTTTAATGAGCTACAGAAGAAGAAAGATTACTGTAGGTCATGCAGGGAGGTCCAGTGCTCATGTATTTTGGTGTGGAATTTTTGGCATATTCCAGAGCTGGCTTGGGGTCTTTGTTTCCCTTTTGTCTATCACCTTATAGTAAGCCTTGGCGTAGGGCGGAGGGTTGTCCTAAGGACATGGCTCAGATTCAGATGAGAGGATAGGGAGTCATTCTGCAGCGGGTGGAGGCAGAAGCCCGAT
>NW_022949261.1:0-509 GCF_012274545.1 Fukomys damarensis | reverse complement strand
CCCAGTTTGAGGCCAAAAACCTGCAATGCGATGGTTCATGAGTTCATCAGCCTGCCGTCCCTTGAGATTACAACTGTTGGGGAAATGAGCAGAGCCTAGCAATGCAGTCCTCCCACCTCGCCAGAGATAGCAAATAGCACACCAAGATCCAGGAGAGAGTCTTGGAGTGAGCCTGAATTCCCCCTCTTTTGACTCGCATAGATCACTGAGATCCTGTGAAGAGCACTGTGAGACCTCACTTCTACTGTGTGGCATTCTCCTGACCTTCAGTCCATCTTTAGGCCCAGGCTGAACCTGCCCTGCCTCGTTTCACGTAAGTGGACTGCTCAAGGTGTGGTCAGCCATGCCGTCCAAATGCCATCACTCTGCCAGCTAGGCAGCAAGCACTCTTCTGAGGACTTGTAGACCAACTGTGCTCTTGCCCTATCCTCGGCGCCACCTTGTAAATGTTTTAAGGATCGTTGGCATGGAAAAACGCTTTCTTCAATTACAAGTCCCACAGAGGTCTG
>NW_022949260.1:0-376 GCF_012274545.1 Fukomys damarensis | reverse complement strand
ACCCCATTCCCTTGCTGTTTTCACTACAGTACAGGAAAACATATCCAAAAATCCTACTGGCATGGCTCAACAGATCAACACAGAGCACACACATGTTTGTTAAGTAGAAAGAACTGCTTCATTCTTAGACATTTCCTCTGCCTTCACAGGTAATAGGGCATCAGGAAGTGAAGGATTATTAAATGTGACTATTGTTCCCCAGTGGCAAAGATTTCGGAACTACTAAATATCTTTCATGCATATTATACTTCCTCCATCTTTTTATGAGTTTATCACAGTTGTACTTATCCATACTTTTTTTTGTACTGGAGATAAAACTCAGGGCCTTGTGCTTGAGAGGCAGGCAGCAAAATCACTGAGCTAAGTCCCCAGCCAG
>NW_022949259.1:0-213 GCF_012274545.1 Fukomys damarensis | reverse complement strand
CAAGCCATAACACTATTAAAGACACATTTTTCTACACCCTTAAATCACTCCCAACAGCTATAGTGATGACCATTCCTCTAACTAAATACTAGTCCAAGAGGAAGATTCTCATACTTCTCATACCCCATGATCACTTCAGGCTCTCTCCCTACATGGACTGGATAGTTCACCTAAGAGGCTGTTCATTGCATCTTTCAGTTCCTCGATAACAGA
>NW_022949258.1:0-223 GCF_012274545.1 Fukomys damarensis | reverse complement strand
ACCCTTATATTTGAATACAAATTTAAGAAACTCTTTAAGCTTTTAAAGAGTATAATAAAGACTTCTCAATACATCACTGAGGTGTGTTAAAATGACTTGTAAGTTTTGAATTAAGTTGCAAACTTTGCCCTAAAACTGTTCATTTTATTCCTATTCAGAGCACTCAAGTGGGACAATACTCTTTCCTATTCTAAAAAGGCTTCCTGAATTTGAAATGAAAATT
>NW_022949257.1:0-661 GCF_012274545.1 Fukomys damarensis | reverse complement strand
GTCCGGGTCATGCTCACCAATCCTAACCCTAACCCTAGCCCACAGCATGATTCCTCGGTTGCCATGGGGCGGCACTTCATATCCCCCCCTGTGCTTAAGACTCAGCTGCCATCTCATGCTGACACTCGCTAGGAAACCCACAGCCCGACACACAGGCGCCGAAATCCCAAAGCTATCCTTCTCCGGAATCCTCCGCCTAACCCTATCCCTATCCCTGAGCCTCGAGGAGGGACTTACATTCCTACATCATTCCTAAAACTCAGGGTCCAATGAAGATGAAGCCTTACCCTCCGTCGCACACCACACTACACGGGGAGCCCAACGGGGAATCCGTTCCAGGCCCAAAATGTAGCTCTAACGCTAGACGATGGCCCATCCCTCCATATTCTGTCAATGCCGCAAGGCTCCGGTCGGAGGGAAAACCACGGCACATCCGACCTTCACAAAAGTCACTGCCCTCACCTTACCTCTCACGGCCAAATTGTCTGCTGTGTGAATTCCTGCCGTGTCGTGCTCCCCTGTCCTAACCCTAACCCTAGCCCCCCACCTGATTCCTACCTTCCCCGAGGGCAGTCCTCCACCTCCTCCACTCTGGCTAAGCCTAAGGTCAAATCTCATGCTGATACTCACTAGGGAAGCCACACACCGATACCCAGGTGCA
>NW_022949256.1:0-233 GCF_012274545.1 Fukomys damarensis | reverse complement strand
ACTATTTAAAAGGAATTCTCTTGCGTTTCTCTAAGGTATTAACAGATATTACCTTTATTTAACATACACATTATCTGACAAGAGGATACTTGGGTATAATTATTGTTCTTGAAAAATTAATAATTATTTTAGAGTTTTGTTTTAAGTTTAATAAATGAACATTTTAATTGAATTAAAAACTTCTAATCATATTTAATAGATGCTTAAAGAAAAAATTTCAAGTTTCAGAGGCA
>NW_022949255.1:0-427 GCF_012274545.1 Fukomys damarensis | reverse complement strand
TTCATTCTTTTTCCCAAAATTCAAAATTATATGGGCATTTCTTGCCTGATGTTGTTTTCTTCGGTTCGTTTTCTACCTTGAGGATTTTCTTGTTTTGTACATTTTAACGTTGCTTCAGGAATTTTAGCTAGACAGAGTATAGAACATATTCCATCCACAATGTGGAGTTCAAGTGACAGATTAAAAATAGTGGACATCACTAATCTATATTGGGGACCCAGAACCAGCTACTAGGACTAAGAAGACCCAGAACAAACCCATCCAGATAGAGAGATGGATTAGCGACTTTCTACTTAACTTACTTGAAGAGTATATTTTATCTTATGTAAGACTTACATAGTTCTCAAAAGAAGATGAAATTTTTCATTTTGTCATTTTACCCAAGAGGAAATTGAGGCTCGGAAATATTACATGACTGCCTGGGATG
>NW_022949254.1:0-201 GCF_012274545.1 Fukomys damarensis | reverse complement strand
TATCTTCAATCTTTGCTTCCACAGATGACATCCACTGTATAGTAGTACCTTCTTCTTGAGAAGAAATTTCATGCCAGAAGTTCCCTGGTTGTGGCATGGTGTCGGGGAGGACCCATGAAATAAAAAGGTGGATTTTGTCTGAAATTATCTTCTTTCTCTTTTTCTTGTTTGGCTCCCTCTTTTTTTCAGTTAGGCTCTCTT
>NW_022949253.1:0-230 GCF_012274545.1 Fukomys damarensis | reverse complement strand
TTTAGCAGAGAAGCCCTTCAGTCCTAAGAGAGTGCCTAGCAGCTCTGAGGGCACACAAGCCTCAAGGACAATGTATACGTGGGGATAGGTTCAGTTCGACGTTAGAACACAAATGCACTTTGCAGAGGGCTTCTGCGGTTTAAAGTGAAGTTTTCTCCTGGAAACAGCTTCTCTCACCGCTTAGCCATTTAAAGCGAAAGCGATCAGTTTCATGAATGTGAAGTACTCCA
>NW_022949252.1:0-758 GCF_012274545.1 Fukomys damarensis | reverse complement strand
GTTCCCAAAATTAACAACATTTTGGCCAAAGTCATATATGGCTGACTCTTCCAAAACTATCAACAGATTGTTCTTGATGTTTTAATTCCGTATGTCTTCTGGTCAGCAGTGCAAGGAACATCAAAAAACCTTTGCTCATTTGCTCCAAACTCAGGAAAATCTTGGCATCACCAGCAGATCCAGCCCCCAGCAGCTACAGTGAATGTCTGTATCTTAAGGTTATGCAGTGAGCAAGTGGACAGCTGAGCTAAAGTGGAAGGCTGGGGATCAATTCAGGTCTTATAGAAGGAATTAGCTTGACTCGAACTTTTCTGTTTAAGCAAGTCTGAACACAAATCCTAGGAGATGTGGAAAGATGATGCTGCTAGCTCCCAGAGAAGATGTCACCTTAACCTAATAGACTATGTCTCCTTAAATCATTTGGACAATGCCCTACCAAAGATGTACTTGAAATAGTGCATATTATACAGATAAGCTGTGTAAAATTGGCCAATAGTTCTCAACCCAGCCAGGCCCAGATTGTAAAACAGAAGCAATAATGCCTAATTAGCTTAAAAAAAAAAAAGTGACCCATTACCATTTCACCATAAGGCCCCTCAGTTGGGACAGATGCCTGCAATATCAGGAAAGTCAGTGAGCTCAAAGCCCTCCTGGGGGACACGGCAGCCTGAGCTGTGTTCACTTTCCATGCAGCTAGTGCCTTTGTATTGCAAGTGAGGACAAGCCATCACTAAATTCTGCAGTTTCGAAAGAGTAAC
>NW_022949251.1:0-208 GCF_012274545.1 Fukomys damarensis | reverse complement strand
CTGCTTTGCTCCCAGATTTTGGGGATGCCTCTGGGAAGGAGAGGCACAGGGCAGCCTAGCACTTTGCAGAGAGTGGACAGAAAGACAGCTGCCCCAGCCAGGCCTGCCGAGGAGTCTCACAGGAGATGGGAAGGAGCAGGCTCATTGGAGCCCAGAGCACAGGCCTCCATGTCCAGGATCTCCCATCTGAGGACATTGGTGTAGATGA
>NW_022949250.1:0-215 GCF_012274545.1 Fukomys damarensis | reverse complement strand
TTCAACTATTACTCATGAGTGATTTCTTCTGTGAAATGTTTATCCTCCCCTTTACCTCTTTTCTTTAAGTGAAGACTTAGGCAGTTATCTTCAAACTGATCCTTATTAATCATTTTTAAAACCAGCTCCTTTGTTCCCACACATTGAATAGACCTTAGCCTAAACTAAGAGCTTCTAAGAGTAAAGTTCCCACTTTTGGCACTCAAAGTTTGCAA
>NW_022949249.1:0-266 GCF_012274545.1 Fukomys damarensis | reverse complement strand
TCTAACTGTTATATCACATAGATAATACCCTTCTGGATTATACTCAAATGTATTACATTTGCTCTAACTTTTCAGAACATTATTTTTTCTGTTCAAGATCCAGCAGCCCTGACAACCTTCCAGAAAAGTGGACATGTAATGTAGGATGCTCTGTAAAACTAATCCACCTGCCAGGAAATGCTTCAGCAAGTACAATCCAAACTTACTGAAACTAGTTTGGTGGTTGGTAGAGTGCTTGGTGAGAAAATGTGCTCCTAAAAGTCAAG
>NW_022949248.1:0-200 GCF_012274545.1 Fukomys damarensis | reverse complement strand
CGGTTTAGCATAGTTGTGGGTGTGGGTAATGGGAAGGTCCACCTGGCCTGTGGGTGGCACCACCCAAAAGCCATGTAGCTTGGATGGGATGAAAGGGGAAGACGCTTGCTGCTCCCTGCCTTCTGCCTGCCACGCCATGGACTGTTTCTCCTCTGCTCCACCACCCCGCCTTAGAACCCCTGAATATGGACTGAAATCTT
>NW_022949247.1:0-4006 GCF_012274545.1 Fukomys damarensis | reverse complement strand
AGAAATATGCTGGCAATTTCAGTCTGCTGTGCACATCGTACTCCATGGTCTCAAAGTTTTGATGAGCCTCATTTTTCTCAGATAGAAATGCAGCCTCAGTCTTTAACACTGAGATGGACAGGGCAGTTCTCAGTGATCTTGAGGCCAGTCAACCAGAGGATCTGAGTGGGGCTCTGACTGGGAGATGCTGGTCGAGTCAATTGGTGATGAACATGTGGTGCAGGAAATTATGTGGAAGTCCAAATCCAGTTTTCGCCAACAGTGGCTGAGAGGCTGCTGATTGTCATAGCTACCATGGTTGTGGGGCTTTGGGTTTCAAGGCTACTGAATAGCTGGGAAAATAGGATTGAAATAAGAAAAGGGTTAGGTGCCATGCAAACTCACTATTTTCCTAAATGTTAGGAATTTGTCTTTAATAAACATACCTTGCATTGTTTTATATTTTTGGCAACTTTTGTGAATGTTTATTGCTTTTATGCAGGCACAGATATTTAGAGATTCTTAATCTGTCATTCTGCAAGTGCTGCTTGTACTGTGCTAATCTTATAGCGAGATGTTCTTTCGAAGGTATGTCTTTTGACTGGCCACAGATCTGTCTGAAGTGCATTACCCAAATTCTGCTGGATATGGCCTTGGTCAGTGTGCCATTAACCCCTATGTTTCTGGTGTTCAGTGAGGGGTTTTTTCCCTTTCCACAGTACATGAGGTAGTCGATGATAAATCGCCCTGCAGAAGCCCTGAAAGAGATTAGTACTACAATTTTCCCACAGCCAGTTATCACTAGATGTTGATTAGGAAACAGTCACTCAGGGTAATCAGGACCTCACAGCACTCTGCCACATGTTTGGTCCTCAGATCTCAGGAGACTGACTCAAAGGGCAGCATCTAGAAGGATGAAAAGAGGAAATAAAGGGCTGAATGCAGGAAGTTTGGAGTTAAAGGTCTCCCATAATGTCTTTGGATGCCTTTGCTAGAGGTAGTCTTTTCTCAGGCTAAAAATCATGCCTGTCAATCAAGATTGGCCCCTACTTTTCTGAGATCAGCCCAAGCAAAGATGTGGGACAGATAGATAAGCCCAGCATATGAAAGATGTCATGGTGACCAAGATGACTTTAATGAGCTACCATGAGCCAGAGGTATTTTCATTGCCAGAGGTCAAGTGCATCACCATAGTCCTCACTAGGTAGATCACCGTGCACCTTGTATGTGAAGTCCTCTCTTCTGAGTTCTGACTATTCTCCTCCAGGAGACATCACATGAATTGAGTCTGGGCAGTTTGCATCACCAGGAGTTTAAAGCTGGTATTTAGAGTGATGGAATGACACTTCAAATCTGAAATCATTTCCTCGTATTACCCAAATTTCTCTCCTTTCCTCTGCATTGGAGCTACCAGCTGTGGGACATTTCTTATGGTGGGTTATCTTAGCATGACGTTTTACCTTTTTGCGGCTCCTATTAATGGAATCTGCATGGTTTCAGAGGGATGTGTCTTTGGCCAGGCAGTCACCTGAAATTTAGGTGAAAGGTCAGTGCTTTAAAAGTAGATTGAAGGAAGGGACTTTCAGTGGGATAATGGAGAACAGGAAGGTGCTGTCTTTCATAGTTGTGCCTGAAACAGTGGTTCCCCTTTCGCAAGAAGAGCTGGGCTTAGCACTTACAGGAGGGCACGTTTGGGTTCCTGCGTCAATCTTCTTGCACTGGTGGCTTATCTGTCGCCTGAAAAGACATCCTTTTGATGCTGTGTCACATTCAGCCTTGTCTCCATTTCTGCTTCCCAGAAATATGTTTAGAATCCAATAATTGAGAGCTTTGATAACGATACAAAATTTTACTTGTGTTGATTCTAAGGCTTTTCACCATCTTTTAAAAACTCATGCTTTTGTAAAAACCCACACTGGGTTGAACATGTATTCTTTAATGACTTATGGTTGGGTCCATGTCAAATATGAGCCTTTGAAGGTCATACAGTATAAAAAAAAAGTTCAGCTTAATTGCACATTGGAATGAAGTAGGTGCTCAGGTTTTAAGTTTGTACATCTGCATGATTTTACTGTGTCATCACGTATCTCCTAGCATGCACCTCACTATCTCCATGTCCAGTGAGAGAGTTAGTGCTCTTTGACACTGAAACAGCAACTTTTCATTCTCTCAGCTGGAATAATCTGAATTTGTGCTATCTTCTCTTGGGTGGCTGGTAGTAGATCTTCTTACATTCTACCTTCTCCTTAGACTCTGATGTCCTATAGTGAGAGACCTGACCTAGGATGTGTTCTTCTTTTCTCTTGGTCAGATAAGAAGTTACGTATTCTTAAATCTCTTGCTGGTTATCTTAAACCAATGGTGGCCAAACTATGGCATGCGTGCTGCTGTGGGCTGTTTGTTGTCAGTGAAATCTCCAAAAGGTTCACCATTGCTGTACTAGGCCAAGCCTAATCCAGATGAGTTAGGCAAGGTCCCTGTCCTGATCCTCTAAAGGTAATGTTCTCAAGCTGTCCTGCTTGGGTTTCTGCTCACAGAGGTGTGCATATCTGAGTGGCAGTTGGGACCATTATGTGGTCTGGTTCTGGACCTAGTTCTCCATGTTGCCTCCCTGACAATCTTGTCTCAAACAAGTTTTCTTCCCATCTGAGAGTATTTGGGTTGGATCCAGGGAGTTTTCTGTCTTCTAGCTGCACAGGGAGAATTTGTGTATGTGGAAAGTTTTTACAGTAACTTCCAGGGCTGTCTAATGGACTTACTGTTTCACCAGCATCTTTTCCAAGACTTCCACATCTGTGGTTTCTCACCTTAAGGCTTTGAGCCCTTTGTTGTGGTGAAGGGCTAAAGATATGAGCCCAGGGATCTCAGTTCCAGGGTTGTTATCTTCCGTGAGTCAGGGTGGCTCATAGCACAAAGGCAGAGCTCCTCTGAGCAGTAGCCACACAGACCAGCAGCAGTGGTTGCCTCAAGTATTTGATGAAGGGCTGTTCTCTGTGGGACCCTGGGAGTGATGTTTCTTAGTGTAGTGAGTGGCTTGAGGGAGGACTGAGTGAATGTAGTGCTAGAAAACCTTTGGTTTCCTTCTAATGCGAGGAGAGGCCTGGAGCTCTCCGGCTCCTAGAAGTCGCATGTGCCACACAATAGGGCCATGGACCAACATAGTATCAGGTCGTTCTCCCTTATGCTTTCTGGTTCAAGTTGCTCCATTTGAAAATTGCATTTGAAAATTGTAGTACCTTCTGGAGTAAGCTGCCAGTACTTTAGGAGTTGATTTTGTTCATGATTTTCCCAGAAGGCTTCAGAAGTCACTAGTTCAAAAACTTAATGGAGTATATATTTTAATTCTACTCATTTTTTCTCATCGGTTGTTCTAATGTATACTTTTACCTCTAGATTGAGCATGATTTTGCAATTGAGTTAGGATCAAAACTGCCAATCTGCCAGTGTGCAGTGTTCATATGAGAGAGAATGTGTTCTATTTGGCACCTTCCTAGTCTTTTCTCTGGTTCCTGCTCAGTACTGTTCTGGGAAGCTCTTCTCATAAGCCTCTGAGGAACAACGTTACAGGAGAAAAAAATCAGCCTTTGTTTCAGACAGATGTGTAGTTTGCTCAGGGGAAGTGGGAAGGGTCCCTTCTCCTGGGACAGCCCTGCTGACCCTCAACCTGCTGTGAGGCAGGGTCAGGTTGGTAAACCCTGAGCATAAGGTTCCCGTCATTTTGGATACTTAGCATGTCCATGGGTGAATGTGGGTCAATCCTAAGTGCAGAGGGCTCTGTGTTCAGATTATCTAGAAAAATGGGTCAGCTCCTTTCGGGACATTTCCTCTGGGGAAGTTATGGTTGTTTGAGGAAGAGGAGTATTTTCCTGACCACAAATGAGTCATCTTGTTTGCAAATTTCTCCTAGATTGCAGAGCTATAAATCTGTGCTGTCCATATTGTGAGCTGTCATGACTAGTTCGTGTGAGTGCAGCTCCTGTCTATGCAACCTGTGTCAAACTGATGTTTTTGTCATTTCTTATACTGA
>NW_022949246.1:0-1251 GCF_012274545.1 Fukomys damarensis | reverse complement strand
ACTACTAGTTTATGTTAAAGTATTATGAAAATATTTAAATCATAAATATAGCAAGTAGAATAATGAACAACCGGCCCCCAGCTTCAGCAGTTACCAACGGATGACCAAACCTATTTCATCTAAATCTCCTTTTTCCCTCTTAAAGAATTACTTGTAAGGAAATGTAGACATCATGACATCAGGAAACATCTTGGTGTACAGCTCTGTATAGTAACACCTCCTGTGTTTTTCAGGTGTGACTATAAAACCAATGCTGTCACGCATTAAATGTGCAGGCAAGAATCTCTCAGTGCTTTCATGTAGCATTTGCATTTCTACTTGTATCACTTAAGTAATTTTCATAGTTGCTTTTTTCAAAATAGTTTCAAAATAAAAATCAAGGTCCGCACATATATTTAGTTCATGGGTCTCATTTATTTATAGTGCTTTACAGTTCTTTACATTCTAGAATTTTGTTGGTTACATCTATCTGGTGTTGTTCAATGTGTTCATTTATCCACTGTATTTACTGTAAACTGGTCTTTAAACTGGAGACGTTATCCAGTTTGGGTCTTATTTGGAAGATGGCTTGTATGTACCTTTCTACTTTACAGTAAATGTTGCATCTGGGTTTCTCTCTTTTTGATAAGATGTGTCCCTGGGTTTTTTCTTTTATCAGCGCTTTCCATCCATTGTAAAATCTTCCATATGTTTTTCATTTCATGCTTTCATAACCAACTAATTATTATAACCTGGACCCGTTATTTCAACAGGGAATGCAGAGTGTTGATAGAGGAATGTATCATTCCTCACTTGTTAGCTGAAATTTTTCTCTAGAAACTCACTTTCCCCGAACAACTGTTGGGTTACCTGGAGGGCTCATTCGGATAAGGTAAGCGCTTCGCCTCCTGTTTATCATCATCAGAATTTTTAAGAGGTAACGTGATGTTAGGACAGCTGTTAAGATCGATGGAGAGATGTTAGATGAAGCAGTGTGAGATCATGAAAGGGTGCTTGGTTCCCTTGTGCAGGTGCGTTTCTGCTCTCACTAGCTGGCTTGTGGTCCTGCCCGCTCACTGGTGATTAGCCCCGGCAGCCAGGCTCACCGGCGGGGC
Organism: Fukomys damarensis; assembly: GCF_012274545.1. Taxonomy (NCBI): domain Eukaryota; kingdom Metazoa; phylum Chordata; class Mammalia; order Rodentia; family Bathyergidae; genus Fukomys; species Fukomys damarensis. Next base: position 157 of record NW_022949246.1, on the reverse strand, counting down.
CAAGAGACTCCTCTAATTCTGTGCCTTCCTACAGCTCTCAAGGAAAGCGTTGCACCATGTTTTTCCTAGGCTAAGTAGTGAGAGGACTCATTCCTGGGAGACATTAAGTCGCGTTTCTGGTCTTTTTATTTTGGACTGTGGCTGTCTCCATCGCCTC
>NW_022949245.1:0-897 GCF_012274545.1 Fukomys damarensis | reverse complement strand
AGTAGATACTCTCTTATTCTCTGCTTTTGGAAGAGATGGCATGTCTATGCAAGTTCTTATTTAGTCTGTTACTCAGCAGTCTTGGTCTAGAACATCAAAAGTCCAATCACATTTCCCATGTGAGGTATTCTAGGTCCTTCTGGAACCATGCAATCTACTTCGAGGGATGTTTATAGTATTTAAAATATCTCTGGGTTTGCACTTGGTCTCGACACAGTCTCCCATTTTTGTCCTGACAGTGTTTTTAAAATAGTACTTGGGTTCTATGCTTTAGAATGTGCCTGTCTCCTTGTCTAATTGAAGATATAGCAATTTACATATTTTTATATTGGGTTGTTCTTTCAGTTGTCATTATAGAAAAAATAGATAAGAGTACTGAAGAGAATGCTGAATTCAATGATACAGCAATGTTAGGTAAAATATAGTACTGGTCAGTAAATATATTTAAATGTTTTTCTTGAAAGTTTGCTATTACTTGGAAATTGTACAATTTTCTAAGGGATCAGGTGGTCGGATGACTGCTGTGGGTGGGTAATTACAGCAGAATGTAAAAGTCAGGACCGGAACATGAAAAGTCAGTCCATGCCAAGGATTTGAAAATTAGCATCCAAATAGCACTGGAATTTGCTGAGGAAAAAAACTGTAAAGTTGTCACACTATTTAGTTTATTATGAAAAGATTTTGGCCTTAGGCCAAAAATGACTGATGAATATTTGTGGCACTATTGCGATTGCCACATTTTATTAGTGAGAAAGTTTTTTCTGGTACAAGGGAGAGAAATATAGTGAAAGTTATCTTGAGCAAAGAGAGAACTTACTGATTTCTGTGACTGGGTATTCTAGGCGTGGTGATTATTTTACTTGTGGCCACATATAGAGATTTCAAGCAATGCTGTTT
>NW_022949244.1:0-807 GCF_012274545.1 Fukomys damarensis | reverse complement strand
AGTACAACTCAGGGCCTTGAGTTTGTGAGGCTGGTGCGGGGCCATTGAGCTAAATCCCTGGCCATCAAATAATTTTTGTTCTATGACTGAATAATTTCTACTGATATGACTCCACCTTATTATAAATGGGCTAATTACTGCTGCTATTATTTTGTAGATAGTAGGTGAATTAATAAGTGATAGCTGTCATTATTATTATTTCAGATACGTACTTTACCCAAAGCATATAATAGAGCTGAATTTAGATATTGGATTCTTCAGTGGGATTTGATGAAAAATAATTTCATCCTGCAAGTTACTATTATTTAAACTCACTTAGCTACAAACATTTTAGCTTTCCACTATAAATTATGTGTTCAATACACAATAAGACTGAATAAAGAAATTAAATGGTACATTGATGTAACATTTCTTTTGTGCTCCCTCTGCTATAAAGTATTATTTGACAAATGTGAGATGATTGACATAACAACAAATCTAACCTGCATGTATATCCTTTGGCAAGATCTTCCTAAAATAGGGCAAACATCATGGGTGAAATCACTATCTTCGCACATACAAGGGGTCAGCTGACTCTTCTAACCACCAATCAGCATTGCTAATTATGACTATCTCTATGAATCCTTCTTTCAAAGAGTGTCTCCCAGGTGAGACCTCCTAATTGAGAAAAAGAAATGTGGACCACATAGACTGTAGGAGGAACCCAAACCATACTAATACTAAAATAAAGTATCTGGGTGCAGGAAAAGCATTTGACAAAATTCAACACCCATTTATGATAAAAACCCTGCAAAAAATTGGAATAGA
>NW_022949243.1:0-203 GCF_012274545.1 Fukomys damarensis | reverse complement strand
AGAAGGCCTTCCAAAGTAAGAGATAAGAGACAGGGCCAGGGATTTAGTTCAGTGGTGCCACCGCCTGCCTTGCAAACACAAGGTCCCAAGTTTGATTCCCGGTACGAGAGAGAGAGAGAGAGAGAGAGAGAGAGAGAGAGCTCCAGTGAGGATGGAATGCAAAGAAAGAAGAAGGGGGCATAAAAGAAATCAAATCCATGTAT
>NW_022949242.1:0-778 GCF_012274545.1 Fukomys damarensis | reverse complement strand
AAAAAAAATAGATTTGCATTCTAAATTGAAAAATACAGTAGAAGTCTTAAAAAAGTAATAATTGAAGATAGAAAGTAAAAAATAAAAGATAAATGGTCCTAACTGTATCCAGTTTAGGATTGATTGGTAAATAAACAGAGTAATCATTCTAATCATTCCATTAAAAGACAGAATTATAACTGTGCATCTCGAGTGAAATGCGCCCTAACAACAAAAGCCACACAGAAATAGAAACCTCCACATCCTCAGTGTTGGCAGGGCTGAGGTTGAGTCTGAGACACCAGCTCATGCTGTGAGCAAAATCTTAGCAGAACCATGGAGAGATGGGATATTCCGCTTGAGCAGGAGACACAAATGCCCATTTATGAAATTAAATAAAGAACTCATAGCTCTGAATTTGAACAACCACCATCAGAGGAGCTCAGGGTGAATTTTCATCTTCAAAAGCCGTCTTCTTACCAATTCTGTCTTTTGAAGATGCCTGGAATCACTGACCAACTCAGCAGCAAAGAGCATCTTTCATTGTCTTTAACATCACATCCCACCCTGGGGATTCACTGGTCCGTGGAGAAATGCTTGGAGCAGGATAGACTTAGCCAAAAATCCTTTATAGTGAGAAACGTAGCAGTGAGTGGAGCCTGAAAATGCCAAATCAAAGTGGGCAAGTGTGCGTTGTCATGCTTAAGGTCAGAACCATGAATTCATGATGAACTAAGCACAAAATCTCTTTGGTATCTCCCGAGGAATAGAGCTCAGCATTGACTGTTTAAATCCCAAC
>NW_022949241.1:0-294 GCF_012274545.1 Fukomys damarensis | reverse complement strand
CTTAATATTTCTGTCTTTGGAATGTGATATTATATATCAAAAGTATACAAATAAAATTAATTTAAAAAATAAATTCATGCACTAAAAATAGAACAATTATATGTGAATGTGTGTATATTTATATCTTTTTGGAAGTGTTGGAGATAGCACTGCAGAACTGCTGCTTTTCCTGGTATGAGGCTTTAGTATAATACCCTGGTATATATTTGTAAGTAAAAAAACATTCTCTTTCATACCTTCTCATACTTTCACTTTCTTTCCTTTCATAATGATAGTTTATTAAATAGGAAATTA
>NW_022949240.1:0-255 GCF_012274545.1 Fukomys damarensis | reverse complement strand
TTTAAACTTTACTTATTTTTTGATTTTATGAAAAAATAAAGCAAAATTTCATAACCAAATACTAAGAATAACAAAAGCTGCTATATATTCAAAGCAGTTACTCAGACATGAACCAAAAAGATTCTCACAAAACTGAAACAAACTTTTATTTCCTTATTTAACTTTTCCTGAATTCGTATTTGAAGATGTTTTCATTTCTTGCAATGTTCAAAAGAGAGCCCTATGTGTAAAGGGATGAACTACAGGGTCTCTTTC
>NW_022949239.1:0-218 GCF_012274545.1 Fukomys damarensis | reverse complement strand
AGGACGCCAGACATATGCCAAGGAGCTCCTGTCTTAGGTGGCAGGGATGTCCTTTCTCCTTACGCGTCATCAGCGAAGAGGGCTTATGTCCTTCTTGCCTGTCTTAGGTTGGTAGAAAGGATGCCCTGACCTTACCCATCTCTGGATACTCCATGGAGAGGGAATTATGCGTGACAGGCTTGCACCAAATAAATGGCCACCCGGGATGCATCATTCTC
>NW_022949238.1:0-259 GCF_012274545.1 Fukomys damarensis | reverse complement strand
GGGGGGGTATTATAGATTAAATGAACATAGAGATTAATTTTACATATTTTTAAAAATATAACCTTGTTGGGCCAGAGATGTGGCTCAGGAGTACAGTGCCTGCCTGGCAAGCAGGAGGCCCTGAGTATGATTCACAGTACCCTCCCCAAAATATACATATATACATACACACACACACACACACACACACACATATGTGTATGTATGTACATATCCATCCATCCTTATCTCATAACACGATGACTGAGTATACTTTTGG
>NW_022949237.1:0-353 GCF_012274545.1 Fukomys damarensis | reverse complement strand
GAAGATATCTCTTCTATTGGACTATGTTAGACTCTTCTGAAATCTATTGTATGTTAAAATGGCAGCAAAGAAATAAAGGGGAAGAGAAAGTAAATTCAGATGAGGCATGGAAAGACACAGAGGCACTAATTCTTGCTTTCTGTCAGCTTCTGTACCTACTTTTCAGTGTAGTTCTGAGTGCAGTTAGTAGGTCTTTGCTTTCCAGATGATGTAGAAAGAAGTGTCTGCCTTTCTACCATGAAGCTTTAAATTTCATGCTTTTGCTCTCTGATCCACACTTATACCTGCTCACTTCAGAAGAAATGAATTCCTGAGTAATTTATTAGGTGACATTATCATACTACATAATAAGA
>NW_022949236.1:0-333 GCF_012274545.1 Fukomys damarensis | reverse complement strand
AAAAATGGGCATCTGAAATAAACAGACATTTCTCAGACAAAGAAATAAAAGCAGCAAGTAAGTTTATGAAAACAAGGTTGATTCCTAGATACTTCATTTTTTTGGATGCCATGGTGGAAGGAATTGTTTCCCTAATTTACTCTCAGTGAGTCCGTTATTTGTATACAAGAAGGCTATTGATGTTGGGGTTTTGACCTTGTATCCTGCTATTCTGCTAAAAGTGTCAATTAAGTCTAGAAGTCTTATGGTGGAGTTTTTTGGGTCATCAACGTAGAGTATCATATCATTAGCAAATAATGACAGTTTAACTTCTTCCTTTCCTGTCTTTATTGC
>NW_022949235.1:0-803 GCF_012274545.1 Fukomys damarensis | reverse complement strand
GCGAGAGCAGCTGTTTCCCAGGGAAATCTGCACTTTAAACCGCAGAAGCCCTCTGCAAAGTGCATTTGTATTGTAACATCAAACTGAATCTATCCGCAAGTATACAGAGTTCCGGAGGGTTGTGTGCACTCAGAGCTTCTAGGCACTCTCTTAGGCCAGAAGAGCTTCTGTGCTAAAAGAGCCTCACAATAGTGTTTCAATCTCTGCGAGGCAAAGACGTACAAACAAAAATGAATACAGTTGTACTCCACATAAGAGGTGGACGTCACTGGTAAACTCAAAGAGTTGCAGCACCTTTCTCTGTGGAGTACTTCATATTCATGAAACTGACCACTTTCGCTATAAAGGGGTAAACGGCGAGAGCAGCTGTTTCCCAGGGAAATCTGCACTTTAAACGGCAGAAGTGCTCTGCAAAGTGCGTTTGTGTTATAACTTCAAACTGAACCTATCCCAAAGTATGCAGACTTCTGGAGGCTTGTGTGCACTCGGAGCTGCTAGGCACTCTCTTAGGTCTGAAGGGCTTCTCTGTTAAAAGTGCCTCACAACAGTGTTTCAATCTCTGCCAAGCAGAGACCTACAAACCAAAAGGAATGCAGTTGTACTCCACATAAGAGGTGGACTTCACTGGTAAACTCACAGAGTTGCAGCACCTTTCTCTGTGGAGTACTTCACATTCATGAAACTGACCGCTTCCGCTTTAAACGGCTAAGCGGTGATAGAAGCTGTTTCACGGGGAAGACTGCACTTTAAACCGCAGAAGCCCTGTGCAAAGTGCGTTTGTGTTCTAACGTCACACTGAAACT
>NW_022949234.1:1338-4727 GCF_012274545.1 Fukomys damarensis | reverse complement strand
CTTCACATTCATGAAACTGACCGCTTTCGCTTTAAATGCCTAAGCGGCAAGAGAAGCTGTTTCTCAGGAAAAACTGCATTTTAAACTGCAGAAGCCCTCTGCAGAGTGCGTTTGTGTTCTACCATCAAACTGAAACTGTCCCCAAGTATACAGAGTTCTGGAGGCTTGTGTGCACTCAGAGCTGCTAGGCACTCCCTTAGGTCTGAAGGGCTTCTCTGCTAAAAGTGCCTCACAACAGTGTTTCAATCTCTACCAGGCAGAGACCTACAAACAAAAAGGACTACAGTTCTACTCCCCATAAGAAGTGGATTTCACTGGTAAACTCACAGAGTTGCAGCACCTTTCTCTGTGGAGTACTTCACATTCATGAAACTGACCACTTTCACTTTAAACGGCTAAACTCGAGAGAAGCTGCTTCTCGGGAAAAACTGCATTTCAAACCGCAGAAGCCCTCTGCAAAGTGCGTTTGTGTTCTAACGTCAAACTGAAGCTATCCCCAAGTATACAGAGTTCTGGAGGCTTGTCTGCACTCAGAGCTGCTAGGCACTCCCTTAGGCCTGAAGGGCTTCTCTGCTAAAAGTGCCTCACAACAGTGTTTCAATCTCTGCAGGCAGAGACCTACAAACAAAAAGGACTACAGTTGTACTCCCCCTAAGAAGTGGACTTCACTGGTAAACTCACAGAGTTGCAGCACCTTTCTCTGCGGAGTACTTCACATTCATGAAACTGATCGCTTTTGCTTTAAATGGCTAAGTGGCGAGAGAAGCTGTTTCCCGGGGAAAACTGCACTTTAAACCGCAGAAGTCCTCTGCCAAGTGCGTTTATGTTCCAACGTCAAACTGAACCTATCCCCAAGTATACAGAGTTCTCGAGGCTTGTGTGCACTCAGAGCTGCTAGGCACTTCCTTAGGCCTGAAGGGCTTCTCTGCTAAAAGTGCCTCACAACAGTGTTTCAATCTCTGCCATGCAGAGACTTACAAACAAAAAGGACTACAGTTGTACTCCCCATAAGAAGTGGACTTCACTGGTAAACTCACAGAGTTGCAGCACCTTTCTCTGCGGAGTACTTCACATTCATGAAACTGACCGCTTTCGCTTTAAACGGCTAAGCGGCGAGAGAAGCTGTTTCTCGGGAAAAACTGCATTTTAAACAGCAGAAGCGCTCTGCAGAAAGCGTTTGTGTTCTAACATCAAACTGAAGCTATCCCCAAGTATACAGAGTTCTGGAGGCTTGTGTGCAGTCAGAGCTGCTAGGCACTCTCTTAGGCCTAAAGGGCTTCTCTGCTAAAAGTGCCTCACAACAGTGTTTCAATCTCTGCCAGGCAGAGACCTACAAACAAAAAGGACTACAGTTGTACTCCCCATAAGAAGTGGACTTCACTGGTAAACTCACAGAGTTGCAGCACCTTTCTCTGTGGAGTACTTCACATTCATGAAACTGACCGGTTTCGCTTTAAACGGCTAAGCGGCAAGAGAAGCTGTTTCCTTTGGAAAACAGCACTTTAAACCGCAGAAGTCCTCTGCAAAGTGTGTTTGTGTTCTAACGTCGAACTGAACCTTTCCCCAAGTAAACAGAGTTCTGGGGGCTTGTGTGCACTAAGAGCTGCTAGGCACTTGCTTAGGCCTGAAGGCTTCTCTGCTAAAAGTGCCTCACAACAGTGTTTCAATCTCTGCCAGGCAGAGACCTACAAACAAAAATTACTACAGTTCTACTCCCCATAAGAAGTGGATTTCACTGGTAAACTCACAGAGTTGCAGCACCTTTCTCTGTGGAGTACTTCACATTCACGAAACTGACCGCTTTCACTTTAAACGGCTAAGCTGCGAGAGTAGCTGTTTCCCGGGGAAAACTGCACTTTAAACAGCAGAAACCCTCAGCAAAGAGCGTTTGTGTTCTAACGTCAAACTGAACCTATCCCCAAGTATACAGAGTTGTGGAGGCCTGTGTGCACTCAGAGCTGCTAGGCACTTGCTTAGGCTTGAAGGCTTCTCTGGTAAAAGTGCCTCACAACAGTGTTTCAATCTCGGCCAGGCAGAGACCTAGAAACAAGAAGGACTACAGTTGTACTCCCCATAAGAAGTGGACTTCACTGGTAAACTCACAGAGTTGCAGCACCTTTCTCTGTGGAGTACTTCACATTCATGAAACTGACCGCTTTCACTTTAAACGGCTAAGTGGCGAGAGAAGCTATTTCCAGGGGAAAACAGCACTTTAAATGGCAGAAGCCTTCGGCAAAGTGCGTTTGTGTTCTAACGTCAAACTGAACCTATACCCAAGTATACAGAGTTCTGGAGGCTTGTGTACACTCAGAGCTGCTAGGCACTCCTTAGGCCTGAAGGGCTTCTCTGCTAAAAGTGCCTCACAACATTGTTTCAATCTATGCCACGCAGAGACCTACAAACAAAAAGGACTACAGTTGTACTCCCCATAAGAAGTGGACTTCACTGGTAAACTCACAGAGTTGCAGCACCTTTCTCTGTGGAGTACTTCACATTCATAAAACTCACCGCTTTCGCTTTAAATGGCGAAGAGGCGAGAGAAGCTGTATGCCGGGGAAAACTGCACTTTAAACCGCAGAGGCCCTCTGCAAAGTGCGTTTGTGTTCTAACGTCAAACTGAAGCTATCCCCAAGTATACAGAGTTCGGGAGGCTTGTGTGCACTCAGAGCTGCTAGGCACTCCCTTAGGCCTGAAGGGCTTCTCTGCTAAAAGTGCCTCACAACATTGTTTCAATCTATGCCACGCAGAGACCTACAAACAAAAAGGACTACAGTTGTACTCCCCATAAGAAGTGGACTTCACTGGTAAACTCACAGAGCTGCAGCACCTTTCTCTGTGGAGTATTTCACATTCATAAAACTCACCGCTTTCGCTTTAAATGGCGAAGAGGAGAGAGAAGCTGTATGCCGGGGAAAACTGCACTTTAAACCGCAGAGGCCCTCTGCAAAGTGCGTTTGTGTTCTAACGTCAAACTGAAGCTATCCCCAAGTATACAGAGTTCGGGAGGCTTGTGTGCACTCAGAGCTGCTAGGCACTTCCTTAGGCCTGAAGGGCTTCTCTGCTAAAAGTGCCTCGCAACAGTGTTTCAATCTCTGCGACGCAGAGACATACAAAGAAAAAGGACTACAGTTCTACTCCCCATAAGAAGTGGATTTCACTGGTAAACTCACAGAGTTGCAGCACCTTTCTCTGTGGAGTTCTTCACATTCATGAAACTGACTGCTTTCGCTTTAAACGGCGAAGCACGAGAGAAGCTGTTTCCCGTGGAAAACAGCACTTTAAACCGCAGAAGCCCTCTGCAGAGTGCGTTTCTGTTCCAAAGTCAAGCTGAAGCTATCCCCAAGTATAAAGAGTTCTGGAGGCTTGTGTGCACTCAGAGGCTAGGCACT
>NW_022949234.1:0-995 GCF_012274545.1 Fukomys damarensis | reverse complement strand
CTTAGGTCTGAAGGGCTTCTCTGCTAAAAGTGCCTCACAACAGTGTATCAATCTCTGCGAGGCAGAGAACTACAAACAAAAAGGACTACAGTTCTACTCCACATAAGAAGTGGACTTCACTGGTAAACTGACAGAGTTGCAGTACCTTTCTCTGTGGAGTACTTCACATTCAAGAAACTGACCGGTTTCGCTTTAAACGGCTAAGTGGCAAGAGAAGCTGTTTCCCTTGGAAAACAGCACTTTAAACCGCAGAAGTCCTCTGCAAAGTGTGTTTGTGTCCTAACGTCGAACTGAACCTATCCCCAAGTAAACAGAGTTCTGGAGGCTTGCGTGCACTAAGAGCTGCTAGGCACTTGCTTAGGCCTGAAGGCTTCTCTGCTAAAAGTGCCTCACAACAGTGTTTCAATCTCTGCCAAGCAGAGACCTACAAACAAAAATTACTACAGTTCTACTCCCCATAAGAAGTGGATTTCACTGGTAAACTCACAGAGTTGCAGCACCTTTCTCTGTGGAGTACTTCACATTCATGAAACTGACCGCTTTCGCTTGAAATGGCTAAGTGGCGAAAGAAGCTGTTTCCCGGAGAAAACTGCACTTTAAACCGCAGAAGTCCTCTGTCAAGTGCGTTTCTGTTCCAACGTCAAACTGAAGCTATCCCCAAGTATAAAGTGTTCTCGAGGCTTGTGTGCACTCAGAGCTGCTAGGCACTCCCTTAGGCCTGAAGGGCTTCTCTGCTAAAAGTGCCTCACAACAGTGTTTCAATCTCTGCCAAGCAGAGACCTACAAACAAAACTTACTACAGTTCTACTCCCCATAAGAAGTGGATTTCACTGGTAAACTCACAGAGTTGCAGCACCTTTCTCTGTGGACTACTTCACATTCATGAAACTGACCGCTTTCGCTTTAAAAGGCGAAGTGGCGAGAGAAGCTGCTTCCCGGGGAAAACTGTACTTTAAACTGCAGAAGCCCTCTGCAAAGTGCGTTTGTGTTCTAAC
>NW_022949233.1:0-535 GCF_012274545.1 Fukomys damarensis | reverse complement strand
TATGATCATCTCAACAGATGCAGAAAAAGCATTCAACAAAATTCAACACATATTTATGATAAAAAACTCCAAAAAAATGGAATAGATGGTCTCTACCTCAATCTGATAAAAGCCATCTATGAAAACCAATAGCTAATATAATATTAATTGGTCAAAAACTGAAATCCTCCACACTAAAATGAGAAACAAGACAATGATGTCCACTATCACCTCTCCTATTCAGTATAGTTTTGGAAACATTAGCCACCGCAGACAAGAGAAAGAGATAAAAGGAATAAAGATAGGAAATGAAGAAGTCAAACTGTCATTATTTGCTGATAACATGATACTCTATTTAGAAGACCCCAAGAACTCCAAGAAAAGTCTTCTAGACTTTATAACCAAATTCAGCAAAGCAGCTGGATACAAGGTCCACTCATAAAAATCAATAGCTTTCCTGTACATGAAAAACAGACTCACTGAGAGAGAAATGGGACAAACAATCCCTTTCACAATAGCATCCAAAAAATTGAAATACCTAGGAATCCACCTAATG
>NW_022949232.1:0-228 GCF_012274545.1 Fukomys damarensis | reverse complement strand
GTGGGCAGTGCCGGGCCAGCGAGTAGGGTGAGAGGTCGATGATGGTGACGGGACAGGCTCCCCTTTCCACTTCCCGCGTCGCGTCGTCTACACTTCACGGGGCGGGGTTGCCCACTTCATGTGACCTTCAGTGTTCGGAATGACGTAGGAAGGTAAGTCCCTCTGCCCGGGGTCAGACTGAGGGTGAGGGTTAGGATGAGGATTCCGGTGAGTGACAGCCTCGCGGTT
>NW_022949231.1:0-204 GCF_012274545.1 Fukomys damarensis | reverse complement strand
CCTAATTCACACATTTTGTTCATTTTTCATTTTCTGTTATGGGACATCTGTCTAGTCTAGTTTCAGTTACTTCAACATAGCTGAAAATGCCATACCTAAGTTTTGTTTGTTTGTTTTTTTTATTTTGTATTTTTGAGACAAGATCTCACTATGTAGCCCAGACTGGCTTCATGGCAATCCTCCTGCCTCAGCATCCTGAGTGCT
>NW_022949230.1:0-243 GCF_012274545.1 Fukomys damarensis | reverse complement strand
TTTTGCTCCAAAATGGCTGTACCTATTTATGTAAAAGTGCTCATTTGTCCATATATTTGCCAACTTGGCTTTATTCACTTTTTAAATTGATGCCAATATAACAGGTGTCTGATTGCACCCATCTAATTTTTTTTTTCATACTGGGGATCTAACTCAGGACCTTGTGCTTGTGAGGCAGGCGGCAGAACCACTGAGCCAAATCCCCACCCTGTATCCATCTAAATTTCCAGTTACTTGGTGGAT
>NW_022949229.1:0-668 GCF_012274545.1 Fukomys damarensis | reverse complement strand
TGAAAGTTAGACTTTAATTTAGCTTTTACATCACATTCAGTGATTTTTCATTATTTGCCCATGAAGACACATGTCATGATTATAAAAAATACAAATTCTGATTATGGAGTGAAACTAAGACAGAAAACAAGTTCCTAAAACAAGAACCTGAGTGACGTATTTTAATACATTAGTCCTGAAGAACTAGTTGAAAAGCTGAGATGCCAATACTGTAATTGACCAAGAAAGTAGGAATACAAACCAAGTGACAAAGCTCTGTTGTTACCTCCTATATGTCAGACACTCTGCTAGGCACTAGAGATTCAAGTGTGGGGAAGAGTAGAGTTTCTTCAGGAAATCATTTAATGTGATTTGAAAAAACATTGCTCAAAACTCTAAATACAACAACCCTGACAGTACTAGGAAAACTATCTGTTTCTTTGAGTAGGATCTGGACAGCCTGGATGGAGAGTAAGAGGAGGTGAAGGGGAGTATGGATGGGAGCAGCTGACAGAGTAATTCTATCTCCACCTGCACAGTGTTAGCTTCATCTTGGTAGGATTTAGGCTAAATGAGGCCCTTGTGACTGCGGGAAGGCACATGTTTCTCTCCATTAGAATGGAAGGTGATAGATTATATTCTGGGCTGAGGGCACTCAGTTTGAAGGTCTTGCTCTGGTCCTGGGTGAG
>NW_022949228.1:0-1269 GCF_012274545.1 Fukomys damarensis | reverse complement strand
TAGCTGGCAAAAGTTTCTGCCCATTTTCTAGTATACACACACACACACACACACACACACACATACATACATATATCTTCACTTTACTAATTGATTCCTTTGCTTACAGAAGCTTTTTAATTTGATGTAATCCTATTCATTGATTCTTGGTGTTCCCTCTTGTGCAATTCTGGCTCTGTTTAGGAAATTCTTTCCTACACCTGTGACTTCAAGTGTTTTTAACCATTTCAGCTTGCAGAAGGTTCAATGCTTCTGTTTTAATCTTTGATCCACTTTGATTGTAGCTTAGTACATGGTAAGAGATATGAGTCTAGTTTCAGTCTTCTGCAAACAGATATCCAGTTTTCCCAGCACTATTTGTTAAATAGGCTCTCTTTCCTTCGATGTACGCTTTTGAGCACTTTGTCAAAGATCAAATAGCTAATTGTGTCTGGGGATGCTTCTGGCTCCTCTATTCTGTTGCATTGACCTACATGCTTGATTCTGTTTCAGTACCATACTATTTTTTTTTAAATCACTGTTGCTTTTAGTATAGCTTGAAGTCAGGTATTGCTATATCTCCTGCTTTGCTTTTATTGCCTAAAATTGCTTTTGCTATTTTGGGTTTCTTCTGGTTCCATATGGATTTTAAGATTGTTTCCTGAGGTCTGTGAAGTATGCTGTTGGCATTTTGATTGGGATTGCATTGAATTTGAATGCTTCTTCCTACCCAGCAGCAGGGGACACCTTTACATTTTCTAATATCCCCTTCACTCTCCTTTTTCAGAGTATTATAGTTTTCTTTGTGGAGGTATTTTACTTCCTTGATTAGATTAACTCCTAGTATTTAATTTTTCTTGATGCTACTGTGAATATTATTACTTTTCATAATTTCCTTCTAGTTCAATTCATTACTGATGTACACAAATGCTTTTGATTATTCTGTGTTGATATTGTATCCTGCTACATGGCTGAAGTTAGTTGTTAATTCTAAAAGATTTTTGGTGGAATTCACTGGGTCTTTTATAGGCAAAGAGCTAATATAGGTGAAAGAATTAAAGAATATTGAGGATGGTAGCATGATTAAGTACTTATACAGCAATACTTACAAGATCCTTCAACAATGCCCTTGACTGATGGATTTTAAAAACTGAGCTAGCAAGAACATCAATCAAATATGTACTGATCTCTGTCCTATCTGTTGCTTGCTTAAGAGGATTATTTTTAAAAATTCATAAAATGAATGCCCTAAAATTCAGAGTCTGGATTTTTGTCATAAATACCCTTACT
>NW_022949227.1:0-1041 GCF_012274545.1 Fukomys damarensis | reverse complement strand
TGATATTGCTAGTGTATTTGCTACAAGGCCTCTATGTTTTAAAAGTGCACAAAGAAACACTAGTATAAATAACTTGTGCTGCATGCTACCAAATGATATAAGAACCTTGCTATTGAAATATAAGTTAGAAAGGGTACCTTTTCTCACCCTACATGATGTAAGTCGACAACTTTTAGTTATGTAGGATGGTATAATTAAAAGAGACCTAAAATTAAGCATGGTGTGACTTTTCTAGCTGTTCTGTTTTATGTTATAGGGAAAGTATTAATCCTTAGTGGAGAAGTAGAAGTAACTTTTGGAATATTTATCAGAGCCTTTTACTCAGCAGATGAAGAATTTTTGTCCTGTAGAAGATGAGTAATTGCTACAGGGCTCAGAATTAATTAATGGCAAAGCCAAGACTCAAAGTTAACTCTTTGTCCCCTAATCTTTTGCCTTTTTTAAATTTTCATTGCCTTTCTGGGCTTTGCTAAATTGTTTTCCTGTAGTAGGTTTTGTTAGTGTTAACGTTTCTCTTCAGGTGTGGTTTAGTATATTCTGTCTAGCAGAATATGAACAAAAAAATAAAATCTCGTTCTTCATGATTTTAAAATTGTTTTATTAAAATGATGCATTTAATTTCAAATGTACAGCAAATAATACAAATACAAATATGTTGTCAGTGTGCTATACAAAGTCTCTATATTGTTTGCGCTCCCATACCGAGAACATCATATAAAAGTGGAAAATAGGTACTTTCAACAGAATTTCTGAAATCTGATGATACTCAGTAAGTATGTCAATTAACAAGAAAATGTAGCCCTGAGTCAACCCTTTGAGAACTAGAAGCTCTTTTATGTTTGGGTGCTACTGGAAAAAACTGTTCTTGGACAAAGCCGCTCAAGAGCATCTGAGCAACAATGAAATTTCACAGGACAAAAGGTTAGAACTGGGAGCACACCAGAAAACTAATTGCTAAGAGCTGCCTCTGTATACTCACTGCAGTAATTCATAGAGAAAGCATTTAGAAAAAGAGAATCAACAGTTCTGTTTCATAGACAC
>NW_022949226.1:0-867 GCF_012274545.1 Fukomys damarensis | reverse complement strand
AAAGAAAGAAAGAAAGAAAGAAAGAAAGAAAGAAAGAAAGAAAGAAAGAAAGACAAAGAAAGGGAGAGAGAAAGAAGAGAAATAACAAACAAAAAAGTCACTTTGGGCAAGTGACTCAGAAACAATTCCAAAACTGAAAAAAAATAATAAAGTCTGGAGAAATAGTTCCATAGTAGAGCACTTCCTGAGTAAACGTAAGGCCCTGGATTAAATCCCCAGGACTACAGGAAATTAAAGTAAAGAAAACATGAATAAGAATAAGAAGTTAAAATGGAAAATGGGAACCACTTTGCTGAGTGAGTCAGTCACTGGCAGGACTGAAGAGAGGGCAGAGGACGTCCAGCCAAGGGTGATGTAGGACAGTGATAACTACTCAGAATGCCAGTTCACTGTTCTTTGAACAGTGCTTTTGTTTTCCACTCTCCCAGGTACACCAACCACCTGGAAAGAGAAAACAAATCATGCGTGGCACAGTTTTTCCTCCTGGGCCTTTCCGATTATCCTGAACTGCAACTTGTTCTCTTTGCCCTCTTCCTGTCCATGTACCTGGTCGCTGTGCTCGGGAACCTGCTCATCATCCTGGCCGCCAGCTCTGACTCCCACCTCCACACCCCCATGTACTTCTTCCTCTCCAACCTGTCTTTTGTGGACATCTGTTTCACATCCACCACGGTCCCAAAGATGCTGGTGAACATCCAGACACAGCATAAAGACATCTCCTACAGTGAGTGCCTTGCTCAGGTGTATTTTTTTATGATTTTTGCTGGAATGGATAATTTTCTACTTACCATCATGGCCTATGACCGCTTTGTGGCCATCTGTCACCCCCTAAACTACATGGTCATCATGAATCCCCGGCTCTGTAGT
>NW_022949225.1:0-533 GCF_012274545.1 Fukomys damarensis | reverse complement strand
ACAATGAATATAACTGTACTGTATCCCTAAAATGTACCAATAAACTCAATTAAAGAAAAAAAAAAGAAAATGGAAGTCAGACATCATCGCCCCAGCTTGGACTCAGAGCCCTCTCTCCTGCGCAGCCTCCTCTGGAGCTGCACCATTTCCAGTGGGCACCACTGATTGGCTCAGACACAATGGCAGAAGGGTAGCACCCCCACCCCCTGCTATTAGATCCCCTGACTGAGCCAGTCCTAGGATGCACTCTGAAGAGGCGTGGTGGGCTATAAAGGCTGGTGATTGATCCTATTATGTTTCTGATTGTATCGATAAGGAAAAAGTATAGGGATTGATTTGATGAGTTGTTTGCTCAATTATGAAAATGAGAATGTCTATAAGTCATTAGAGAATCAAAGGCTGGGACACAATGATATCAGGAAGATTTAATGACCCAGAGATTGAATCAAGGCCAATCCAACAGCAAAAACAAAGATGAGAAAACACTTAAGCAAGCCACAAAGACAGACTTCCAGTTCACCAATGGCAAACAG
>NW_022949224.1:0-678 GCF_012274545.1 Fukomys damarensis | reverse complement strand
TGAAATTCTTTACACTAAAATCAGGAACAAGACAAAGATGTCCACTATCATCCTCCTGTTCAATAGAATTTTGGAAACATTAGCCAAGGCCCTTAGACAAAAGAGAAATAAATAAATGGAATAAACATAGGAAATTAAGAAATTAAATTTTTATTTTTTTCTGATGATATTCCATATAGAAGATTCCAAGAACTCTGCCAAAACTCTTCTAGACTTAACCAAATTCAGTAAAGTAGCTGGATAAAATGGCAACATACAAAAATCAATAGTTTGCCATTACATGAACTACAGACTCAGAGTGAAATGGTGAAAACTATGCCTTTCACTATAGCATTAAAAAAATGAAATACCCATGTTTCAACCTAATGAAAGAAATCAAAGACCTCTACTCTGAAAACTATAGCACTCTGAAAAGGAGATTAAAGAGGATATCAGAAAATGTAAAGACATTCCTTACTCCTGAGTAGGAAGAATCAACATAGTGAAAATGTCCATACTTCCAAAACTGCTATACATATTCAATGCAATCTCAGTTGAAGGTCCAGTAGCATAATTCATAGACCAGGGGAAAAAAAATCCAAAAATTCATTTGGAACAAGAAGAGACCCAGAATAACAAAAGCAATCCTAGGAAACAAAGACAAGGTGGTGGTCTCACAATCCCTAACCTGAAACTGTA
>NW_022949223.1:0-1386 GCF_012274545.1 Fukomys damarensis | reverse complement strand
TTCCTGCCCAGGCTTATGGGCTGCAACTGGTCTGCCCTGACTTGAGGACAGAGAGAGGGTCAAATCAGTGTGTGCTAAATGGGTCAAGGTGAAGAGCACTATACTTGGGAAAGCTTCTGGTCAGGACCATCAGGGAGCTGGACTACACTTCTTGTGCACAGCAAGGGAGGGAATTGGTGCTCCCTCCACAGTGTTTTAAGGTGTCTCAGGTTGTCCCGGCACCCAGGAGCCTAGCGCAAGCTTTCTCCCTCAACACATAGTTGCAAGTGTTGAGCTAATTGTAGCTTCTCAACTAAACAGGGATTCCTGTGTGTGGGTGCTATTTGGATCCTCATGTCCCCAATAAGAAAACCGAGGCTCAGATAAACTGGGCCATTCTCAAGACTGCCCACTTAGTGAAAACAGAGCTTCTATATAGGCAGGTGATGTAACTTCTAAGAGTCATCTAGCGTAAAGCAGAAAAGATCCTGACACGTTTGAATCTGCTATATCGGCCAGTTTTCCACTGTTGGTACAAAATACCTGACATGGGCAACTTGAAGGTGAGGTTTAATTTGATTTATTGTTTCAGAAAGTAAAGTCAATAGTCTCCTTGTTGCAAGGCAGGAACATTATGAAGGAAGGGTATGGTAGGGTAAAGCTGCTCTTTTTATGATGATGGAAAGTAGACCACAGAGGAAGAATACCAAGAAGGGATATATCCTCCAGAGCCATGTCCCTGTGGTTCCCCTTGTCCAACTGAGTCTTGCCTCCTAACTATATATTTAGCTATGAACATCAGTGCATTAATCTAGACAATATACTGTCCTGGATCCTTCCAGGATCCAGTCCCCTCTCCAGGAGTCTCTTAATGCAGTCAAGTAGACAGTTAAGATTGACTGGTACATCTGCCAAGCAGGTACTGATCAAATGGTTCCTGTTATCTTCTTTGTTTGGAACTTTGAATCATCACCTTTTTTTTTCATACTTAGTCTCCCCACTTCCCATACCTTGTCAGGGTACCCTTAGCATTAGGCAGAATGGCAGAACTCAGAGTCCTCTGTCTGCCACTGAACCCTAAAGCCAGACTAGGGAACTCACATCTTTGACTTAGAACAAGATACTTAAGACACGTCCTAGCTCAGAGGATGAGGATAGAATCAAGTCCTTTCATCAGTGACCACTAAAGGGCCCAAGATTTAACTCCGTGGTTTCATCCAGGAATCTAGAGCTCCAACCCCAGTGTCCACAAGTTGAATAAGGAACCTGTAAGGAGAGGACAAAGTTGAGGTACTCATTTTAGCTTTATTCAGAACACCCCTCCCTTCAATATAGATAGATGTTAAAAAAAAAACTGGCAAATTTCCTGGAACACAAAGTCCAGTGTTCTAACAGGCACCCAGAGCC
>NW_022949222.1:0-2484 GCF_012274545.1 Fukomys damarensis | reverse complement strand
GTGGTCTGGAATCTTAATTGTAACAGGCATATTAAGAAGTTTTAATTTGGATTAGGGCAGATACCCCTGGTGCAGAGCCTTTATGCTTTTACCTTATTTGTGTCCTTGATCTTAGTCTAGTTCCTTGCATACTGGTGTTTGATCTACTGATACTGATGTTGATATTATTTTAAACTGGTACTATTCAGTGGATCAAACTGTTAAATCATATTATATATATATATATGTGTGTATATATATATATATATATATGTATATATATAGGAAGGTAAAAATGGAATTGAAAGCATTAAGTGAATCTGTAATTTTTTTTAATGGTTTCATTAATGGTTTAGTGTTGGACACTTAAACGGTACTCTCAGAACTTGGTTATAAAATAAGATATGCAGTCAGTTTCTTTAATCATTTTCCTTTGAGGCCTAATTATGATCATACACTGTTAGTAATCTGAAGTGGAGTTTTCTGAAATGAGTTTCCTAGAGATTATGAAAAGTGGCATGTACCTGCAAACATGAAGACCTTGTACTATTTAGTAGAATTGAAGAACACTGGAAAAATGTGTTTGCCTGAAGAATGAGTGGTCTAATTATAAGATTTTACATATTTAGAGGACTAGAAACATCATGCACAATTGTGGAACCTGTAGAAATTTAGAGCCCAAAAGAGTTAACTTTAATGAATGCAAATTAAAGTCACTTAGGAGGTTGATGGATCGCAGGATGGTGTGTAGATTGAGACAGAATAATCTCTTTGTATTAGAAATATATAAAGCTACCTCATGAAATAGGGTAGGAAGCAGATGTTGCCTAAGTAACTGAAATGCATAGAGCTTGTAATGGCAAAGGAAGTTGCCTATGTTCTCTCCTTGCAGTGTACTTTAGTTGCTAATGTTGCTTCCAATAGAGGTAGTTAACAATCCTGACACCTCTGATACTGTATTACAAACCAGACTAACAAATAAGGGCATTGATGGCAGGTGGTGGGAGCTCTATTTCTTACTGTTGGAGTGGAAAGCTGCAGATAAGCAAGGGCAGATGGCTACAATGAGTGGGTGTGGGCTGGATTAAGGTTGGAGGCATTGGGGTCAGCTGTTTAGCTTAATCTAGACATAGTATATTTTGGGGGAAAAACTTTATTTCAATGTAATACAAGTATATTTTAATAAAGAAAACATTTTTAAAAGTCTTCTATGAAAAAATAAAGCAAAAATTCAAAACAAATTAAAGAATAACATTAATACACTGTGTACCATACCCCACCCCCAGCTTTCTAGGGATGGAACTCAGGACCTTGCGCTTGCGAGGTAATCTTAAAAGAATGTCCAAAATGTTGGAATACACATTACAGACAAAAAACACTCTCATACAAAAGAAATACATAGATAATAGCATAAAACTTTCTTTTCAACGAACCAAGATGGCCTAGCAGTATAAATGAAACAAATTAGCATATATATTGAAATACTTTTGAAACCACAGAATGTATAATTTGGGAAATTATTAGAATGTCCTAATTGTGTCTTTTTTTCATGTTTTCTTTAACATTTAATAGAAATTATGTACAATAAATGTTTGCTGTATTTTACATAAGATAGCCACTGCAGGCATTTACATAGGTTAGAAGGAAGGGCCCAATCCTGTGGGGCATTTTCTTAGAGCACAAAAGTCAGTTCAGTTGGGGATAAGGGTTCACGTTGCCGGATTAAGTAGATGTTAAAAAAAAGCTAAAGTGTGGGCATTGGAACCACCACTAGAAACAGTATACCTTTTAAACATGCTTATTTCACTCATAAGGCAGTGAAAAACAAAAGCCTCAGCTTGCAATGAATACAGATTTAAAACAACAGAAGAAAAGTTGGCTAGTATTTTCAGTATTTGATAATAGAAGTATTGGAGGTTTTGTCAGCTATCAGGGAGGGATGAGGAGAGAATTCAAGACCGAGACCTATGTATTATCAACTATAATGTTGTATTTTTTTTATTGAGTTTATTGGTACAATCTAGGTATACAATACAGTTACATTCATTATTGGGATCCTGTACCTTTACGTGATAGGTCTTGATTCTCATTTTTTTCCCCTTGTCCCTGCCCTCCCTTCACCCCCTCCTCCCTATTTGCAAACACTTTATTTCCATTTTTCAATTTCTCACATTTTTTCCTTCTCCTTATTACCTTTCTCCCTCAACTATAATGTTGAATGACTTCCAGTGTGAGAGAGATTTATGTTGATAGAAACATGCAAATTTCTTGACTGTGAAGTAGCGATTGTGTTTTGGAGTATTTGTGACTTCCTTTATTGTTAAACATTTGTACCAAGTTTCCCCATCTTATTCCCAAGAGAAACACAGTAACGAAGTTTTTCTATGTACCTAATGCTTGTACCTAATTTTCACTTAAACACTTGGTTTGTGGCATACTTGTGTGGTCATTTCCAAGACATTCTGGAAAGCTCTAATAAATGACCATTACATGCGCAAAATTATT
>NW_022949221.1:0-232 GCF_012274545.1 Fukomys damarensis | reverse complement strand
ATGCCAAGAGGAATATCCAGAAAATATCCTTGGACATTTTAAATTCTATTTATTCTTGAGATAATTGCAAGGTTTGGACAGTGCCCCATGGTGAGCATCAGTATTTACGTGCATAGAGGGGCATAGGATCTGCTCTTTCCCAATAATGGGTATCTAATGATGTGTAGTTAAAAAGAAAAGGAATTCATAATAATTCCACCCCCATAAAGATGTTTTATTACTCTGGAAACTA
>NW_022949220.1:0-375 GCF_012274545.1 Fukomys damarensis | reverse complement strand
GGGTCTCTTCCTGTCCTTGAACATGCCAGACGTGTTTGCCTTGGGTCTTCTGAACTGCACGACACTCTGCACACAGCACGTGTCCCCAGATGCCTGTGTGTCTAGCCCCTTCATCACCATGAAGTCTGTTTGAGTTACTTTTCCGAGCTATCAAAGGTGACAGCTCTACTTTGCCACCACTCTTGCTGCCAGCATCACTCCCCAGTGTCCCCACCTTGTCTGTTTTCCCATTGTTTATCTACACCTCCATCTGCTAGGCTTGTTTTCCTCTCTTGACTTTCTCTCCACCCTCTCCCCGGAGGAGCACAAGCTCCTTTAGGAGCTGTCCCTTTAGGGCAGGGACACTGCTTTCTTCATCACTGACCTCAGAGCTTA
>NW_022949219.1:0-272 GCF_012274545.1 Fukomys damarensis | reverse complement strand
AGTAAAACTGATGGAAGGGCAGCTACTAAGATAATTTCCTACTCTTTAGAAAAGTGTAAAGAAGCCTAAATTGGTTCTTTTGCCTGTATCTAAAAGTGGCTATGAAAGGACACTGCAGCATGCACAAAACTTAAAAGAATAGCTACCAATTCATTCACTGCCAGTAACAAGAAGTGCATTAGTTATCTGTTGCTATGTAATAAATTACCACAAACTAGTTTAAAACTACATGTTTATCACAAAAGAGTTCATGAATCTAGAGACTAGGCATG
>NW_022949218.1:0-209 GCF_012274545.1 Fukomys damarensis | reverse complement strand
CCTACAAACAAAAAGCACTAAAGTTGTACTCTCCATAAGACGTGGACTTCCCTGGTAAACTCACAGAGTTGCGACACCATTCTCTGTGGAGTACTTCACATTCAGGAAACTGACCACATTCGCTTTAAATGGCTGAGCGGCGAGACAAGCTGTTTCTTGGGGAAAACTGCACTTTAAACCGCTGAAGCCCTCTGCAAAATGCAGTTGTG
>NW_022949217.1:0-3221 GCF_012274545.1 Fukomys damarensis | reverse complement strand
CCATGCTGTTTTTATCACAGTGGCTTTGTAGTATAGTTTCAAGTTGGGAATTGTGATACACCCTGCCATGTCTCTTTTGCCTGGAGTGGCTTTTGCTATTCTAGCTCCATTCTGGTTCCAAATGGATTTTTTGATTGTTTACTCTACTTCTGTGAAATATGCTGTTGGGATGTCAGTCTGGATTGCAATGAATCTGTATAGGAGTTTTGGAAGTATGTCTATTTTCACTATGTTGGTTCTTCCTACCCAGGAGCAAGGGATGTCTTTCCATCTTCTTACATCCTCTTCTATCTCTTTTTTATAGTGCTATAATTTTCAGTGTAGCAGTCTTTTGTCTCCTTTGTTAGACTGATTCTTAGATATTTCATTTTTTGCATGTTATTGTGAAAAGAATTCTTTCCCTAATTTCTCTCCCAGTGACTCTGTTATTTATTTACAAGAAGGCTACTGATTTTTGAGTGTTGACTTTGTATATAGCTGCTAAATTAAATGTCAATTAAGTCTAGCAATCTTTTTTTTTTTTGTACTGGTGATTGAACTTGGGCCCTTGCCCTTGCAAGGCAGGCCACCAAACCTCTGAGCTAAATCCCCAGCCTGAGTCTAGCAATCTATTGGCCAAGTTTATTGGGTGTTCTTTGTAGAGTATCCTATCATCTGCAAATACTGACAGTTTAATGTCTTCCTTTCCTATCTTTATTCCTTTTATTTCTTTCCCTTGTCTAATTACGGTGGCTAATGTTTCTAGAACTATATTGAACACAAGTGGAGATAGTAGACATCCTTGTCTTGTTTCTGATTTTAGCATGAAAGGTTTCAGTTTTTAACCATTTAGAATGATATTGGCTGTTGGTTTTTAATAGATAGACTTTATCAGGATGAGATAAAGATAATCTTTTCCAGTTTTCTGCAGGTATTTTTTTTTTTATATCATGAATGGGTGTTGAATTTTGTTTCATGCTTTCTCTGCATCTATTGAGATGATCCTATGGTTTTGTCCTTGACTCTGTTGAGAAAGCATATTACATTTATTGATTTATGTATTTTGAACCATCCTTGCATCCCTGGGATAAATCTGACTTTGTCAGGGTGTGTGTTCTTCTTGATGACACTCTGTATTCTGTTTGCCAGTATCTTATTGAGGATTTTTGCATCTGTGTTCACTAAGGAGATTGCCTGTAGTTCTCTTTTTTTGTTGGGTCTTTCCCTGGTTTGGGAATCAAAGTAACACATGCTTCCAGGAATGAATTTGGAAGCATTGCTTCCCTTTCATTTTGATTGAAAAGTTTAAAGAGTAATGACAGTATTTCTTCTCTAAATGTTTTGTAGAATTCAGTAGTAAAGCCATCACAACCTGGACTTTTCTTTGTTGGTAATTTTTTATTATGTTTTCAATTTCACTGATTGTAATTGGGGCGTTTAGAATTTTTCTTCTTTGTTCAACTTTGGTAATTCATAAGTATTTAGAAATCTATCCTTTTCTCTGTGTTTCCATTTTATTAGAGTATAGGGTCTCAAAATAGGTATTGCTAATCCGCTAGATTTCTACTGGATATGTTGTGACTTCACCTTTTTCATTCTTAATTGCATGGATCTGAGCCTTTTCTTTCCTTTTTGTTGACAAGGTTGGCTAAGGGTTTCTTGATTTGATTTATTCTTTCAAAAAACCAACCCTCTGATTCATTGATTTTTTAATATTGTTCTCTTAGTTTCCATTGCAATGATTTCTGCTCTTATCTTTATCATTTCCTCCTTTGTATGAGCTTTGGGTTTTACTTGCTCTTCTTTCCCTAGGAGCTTAAGATTCATTGTTAGGTTTTTTGTTTGTTTGTTTGTTTGTTTGTTTTAGCTCACTCTGTTTTCCTACTGTGGGCCTTCACTGCTATGAATTTTCCACGTAGAATTTCTTTCACTGTTTCCCATAGATTCCTGAATGTTGTATTGGCATTATCATTTATTTGCAAAAAAATGTCTAATTTCTTCTTTAATTTCCTTTGTGACCCATTGATTGTTCATGACAGTGCTGTTCAATTTTCATATGTTTATTAAGTTCTTATGGTTTCTTGTGTTATTGATCCCCAGCTTAATTGCACTATGGCCTGATACTATACGTGGAATAACATCAATTTATTTGCATTTACTTAAGCATGTTCTATGAGTTAGCATGTGGTCTATTTTGGAGAATGACCCACGAGCAGCCAAAAAGAATGTATATTCTGATTTTATGGGAATGGAACACTCAGTAGACATCTACTAAGTCCTTTTGTTCTAAGAAAGTACAGTTCTGTTATTTCATTGTTGATATTTTGTCTAGATGATCTATCCATTTGTGACAGTGGGGTATTGAGGTCCACCACTACAATTGCATTAGTGCTTATTTCATTTTTCATATCCATTAATATTTTTGTGTAGTTGGTAGCATTAGCATTTGGTGCATATATATTTATGGTTGTCATTTCTTCTTCTTGTTCCCTTTACAAGGATGTAGTGGCCTTCTTTAATTACTTTTGGTTTTAAATCTATTCTGTTTGCAAATCAAATAGCTACCCCTACTTTTTTCTAGGCTCTTTTCTCATGGAGAACTGTTTTCCATCCTTTTACTCTCAGCACATGAGTTTCTTTTTGAACTAGGTGTGTTTCTAGTATACAACATATTTTTGGATTTTGTTTCTTAATCTATTCTGTCAGTCTGTTGCTTTTGATTGGTGAATTGAGGCTATTAACTGTGATGTTTTAACTATTATGTATTGACTTTCTATTCTCATATTATTTTCCCATTGGTTCTTTTGTTTTTTTTATTTTTCCTTCTCTCCATTTAGTTTCTTGCCTTGCCTGGCATATTTGCTCCTTTGGCCCTTATGGAGTTGTTGTCTTCACTTACCTTTTCCAGGATATTGTTTAGAGTTGTTTGGAGTGCTGGTTTGGTGTTCGTGAAATTTCTCAGGTGTTATTTGTCATGGAAATATTGTATTTCTACATTAATTTTGAAAGATAGTTTTGCAGGATACATCAAGCTAGGTTGGAGGTTTTCTTTTATGACTTGAAATACCTCACTCCAGGCTCTCTTTGACTTGAGGGTTTGTGTTGAAATGTCTGCTGTGATTCTGATGGGCTTTCCTTTGCATGTAATTTGTTTCTTTTCTCTAACTGCTTTCAGTATTTTGTCCTTCTGCTGAGTTTCCAAGATCTAGATTATTATATGTCTAGGTGTAGATTTTTTTTTT
>NW_022949216.1:0-214 GCF_012274545.1 Fukomys damarensis | reverse complement strand
AATGGGTGTTGAATTTTGTTGAATGCTTTTTCTGCATTTATTGAGATGATCATATGGTTTTTTGTCCTTGACTCTGTTAATATAGTTTTACATTATTGATTTACATGTTGAACCATCCTTGCATGCCTGGGATAAATCTGACTTGGTCAGTGTGATCTTGATGATCTTCTGTATTGCTTGCCAGCATCATAGTGAGAATTTTTGCATCTATGTT
>NW_022949215.1:0-266 GCF_012274545.1 Fukomys damarensis | reverse complement strand
GTAGTGACTGGCACCTTGGCTTCCATTCCTGGCAGACTACTGTAAATAATGTTTTTGGGGGGCTTGGGGTATAACTCAGTAGAGAGTGAGTTTTTCTAGCATGTGCAAGGCCCTGGGTTTATTCCCCAGGGTGGGGGGAAACTTTTCTTTAAATGAAAAAGTAATATATGCACATAATTTTACTCTATTTTTTGTTTTTTTGAGATAGGGTCTCGCTAGGTAGTTCAGGCTGACCTTGAACCCACTATGTTCAAATTGGCCTTGAA
>NW_022949214.1:0-762 GCF_012274545.1 Fukomys damarensis | reverse complement strand
TTTGGAGTATATAGATCACACTGATCATCCAGAGTTGCTACATGTACCTAACATATCTTAGTTGTTTTTATATTTCATCACCTTCTTCTCCCATGTCTCATTTTCTTCCACCTTTTGGTCCCATTACCTTATGCAAAAGATCAATGTCCCTGCTTCCTATTGTCTTTTATTTTGCCCTTTAATTTATTTCTATTTTGAGATTCTCAGACATAAGAAATCAAGCAAAGTGTAAATGTACCTGATTTATTTCACTTAATATTATGGTCTCAAGATACATAAAATGTCCTACAAATGAGTCAACATTATCCTTTCTTATGGCAGCGAAGTATTCCATTGTGTAAAAGTATGACATTTACTTAATCCATTTCTGTCCATAGACATAGAGGCCTCTTCCAAGATTAGCTATTATTTGTCCTGTGTCTCTATTTGGAAATCAGTATGGTGTGCGTGTATCCCTGCAGTGTGATGTCTTGAGCCCTTTGGAAAGATAGAAGAGGAAGAGCTGGGTCAAATGCAATTTCTAATTTTAGTTGTTTGAGACATCTTCACATTGATTTCCAAAATTGGTGTACAAGTCTTGATGATAGCCATTCTTTCTGGGATAAGATAGAAAATCATTGTTTTAGTTGGCATTTCTTTAAGGCCATGCATGTTGGCCATTCTTTCCTGCACTTATTATACCTTTGTACTTCTGAAAAATATTTGTTCATGTGAATGGACTGCTTTTTCATTTGGACTTTTATTTTGGGAGGCCTAAGGTTT
>NW_022949213.1:0-236 GCF_012274545.1 Fukomys damarensis | reverse complement strand
GCAGGACTCAGGAGCAGGTAGGGGAGAGAAAGGCTGGGAAACGCTTGGTCTCTGTTTCTTCTCAAGCTGCAGTGGCTCTTGGACTTCTGGTTTCCTGTAGTTGGGCTGAGGACTCCAGAAATCACATCTGTATCCTCTCCACAGGTGGGACTGGGGCTGTGGCCTAGACTGCAGTCTCGTCATTGTGTCCATCTCCGGGGCTCCCGGCCACGACCATAGGCTCTGCTCTCCAGACT
>NW_022949212.1:0-412 GCF_012274545.1 Fukomys damarensis | reverse complement strand
AAACTGCTATACAGATTCAATGCAATGCCAATTGAAATTCCAACACTACATTTCACAGAACTACAAAAAAGAATCCAAAAATTAATTTAGAACCAGAAGAGACCTAGAATAACAAAAGCCATCCCAGGCAACAGAGACATGGCAGCTGGTGTAACACTTCGCAATTTGAAACTATACTACAAATCCACTGTGATAAAACAGCATGGTACTGGCAAAGAGACAGGCCTTAGGATAAGTGGAACAGATTGAAAGACTCAAAAACAATTCCAGATGCACTCAGCTACCTCATCTTTGACAAAGGAGGTGATCATCCCTGCTGGAGGAAAGATAGCCTCTTTAATAAATGGTTTTGGGAAAACTGGATCTCAACCTGCCAAAGATTAAAACTAGACCCTTATCTTTCACCATGCAC
>NW_022949211.1:0-719 GCF_012274545.1 Fukomys damarensis | reverse complement strand
TATGTTTGGAAAAACACTCTGCAGTTATGTAAGATGGGAGCTAAAGAGTAGGAACACGGGTGCTGGGTTAAGGTGCATTTGGAAAAGCCGAGACCATACTGGACTTGATTTGGCTGGTAGCAGTGAACCCTTTTGTGATGCGCAGGGCCGCGGGTTTGAATTGGGCCCTTCCTGCTTTTGGTCCATGAAAAGCGGGGAGAAAGCCCAGTTGAGAGAAGCGATATTCTACACCTGAACCAGGTAGAGAGGACAGGAATGAGTGGGTGGAAGAAATATCTCCAATAGTTTGGGCAGGAAGTGATGACTAATCCGGGCTGCAAGAGGAGTGAAGGGGCAGAAACCCCAACCCCTTCCCCGTGAATGACATGCGTTAGCAATGTGTAGGTGTTCTGTGGTTTTCCCACGATTTTGCTGGTTCTTCTGTGTGTGGACCTGTGAGCTTTTCATCACCAAGGATATTCAGAATATTGTTCAGACCTGAGTTAAATATCTGACGCCCAGGGGGTGTGGATGAATCAGCTGGGACAGCCAGGACAGCTGTGGGAGCCAGGCACCTCCTGGAGTCACTGCCCTTCCCTGTAGGACAAGTCATCAGGTCAAAGAAAGGGTGATGGTAAATTTAGCCCAGAAAACATGTTCTGCAAATGTAGCAAAAATGTTGACTTATAATCTAGATGATGGGTACATGGGTTCACTTACAACTTTTTCTTTTCCATATG
>NW_022949210.1:0-715 GCF_012274545.1 Fukomys damarensis | reverse complement strand
AGCTCAGTCTATGGCTAACTGCCCCTCAAGTTTCTGCTGCATGAAGGATGATATGAGTCTGGCTTGTCTGCAATTCTATGTAGAACACAACGGTCTGCCTGGTTGACCCAGGATGAGGGCAGGCTGACTGCATGACCCACCAGTTTTCATGGTTGCCCTGCTCCTGGCTGCAGCAAGGGCAAGCTCACTGCATATCTTACAGCTACTCTCCAGACCTCTGTATGATTGTTTTGATGAGTGTGTGTTTCCTGTATGCCTAACCAGTCCAAAATGGTCCACTGTATGAAAGCCAAGTTAGGGTGAGCTCAGTGTGTGTCTGACCAGTCTTCTCAAGCCTGCTGTTTGTTTGCCGGGTTGAGGATGGTCTCACTGCAATGCTAAATATTCTACAACCATATCCCTGGATAAGGCAGTGGTGAGGGCTGGCTCTCTTTGTGGCTAAGAAGTCCCCAAATGCTGCTGCATACAGAATGATTTGCGTGAGGGCTCTCTGTGCTGCTAACTGGTCCTAGTCATTCTGCAGGAGGCAGGTAACATTCAGGCTCACCTTGGGGTGATTTGCTGCTCAACTTTCTGCTCTTTGAAGTCTGGGATGAGGGCGTTCTTACTTAGTGGCTATGCCCTGCTCATTTGTCCACTGTGTGCAGGCAGAGGCAAGAGTTTGCTCACTCTGCCACCAAATTGTCTTTATGGGAGCCCTGTCTCCAAGCTGCAG
>NW_022949209.1:0-204 GCF_012274545.1 Fukomys damarensis | reverse complement strand
CCATAAGTAAGGATTTCCAGAATACAAGCACTGTAACACCATTACAGTGATCTTCTAACTGAAGCAGCTATTAAGTAAATAATGGACAACTCGGGTATATAGTGGGGAATGCTAAACAATGAGGATGGAAAAGGATAGTGGAAGAAGTGATGATATCACTCAGAATGGTTCACAATTGAAAACCTGTGAATTGTTTATTTCCAT
>NW_022949208.1:0-894 GCF_012274545.1 Fukomys damarensis | reverse complement strand
AAAAAAAAAATGTCATGGATACTCAATCAATTTCCAGAAATCCTGGTGCCAGAATCCCTCAAATGAGCCATGTTTTAGACCCAACATTTCTAATCCATTCAGGAAGAACAATGGTGCTCCACAGAAAGTTATACTGTTAATCTTTCTCCTAGATTTCCACCAAAGTCCCATAGCCTTTTACCACAGTAAATGTATATTAAGGAAAAGGAAATAATAAGACTTATTTGATACTGGCTATGAGCTGACACAAATTCTTGGCTCTAACAGAGGTTAGAATCAACAGAGATTTTAGGTCAAGTCATCTATAACAACTAGCCCAATGGTTCCCCAATCCTATCCTGTGGTTATCTCTTGAATTCTGGGGTGTATTATTGGAATAGATACATTCAGCAACTGGTAGAACCCCCATATCTATTCCCTGACCTATTGAGTATGAGATATCATGATGGAAAGGCCAAGTGAAAGCCACTCAAAATGCTTCTACTTAACAAAATGGTAAACCAAAGGCCTACCACATTTTCAAAGGTACTACAGAAATTACTGCCACCATGAAGAATTTGATGGACACAGGGACAGTAATTTCCACCATATCCCCATTTAATTCACCTGTCTGGCTGGTGGAACAGACAGATGGATCTTGGAGAATGAGAGTGGACTATCATAATGTAACCAGACGGTAGCTCCAATGCAGCTTCTCTACCAGATGTAGTTTTATCTTGAACAAATTAACATTTCCCCTAGTACCTCATATGTAGACATTAATCTGGAAATTCTTCTTTATCCACCCTTGGCCATAAAGCCCACTCACACACTAAAACTTGCCAGGTCAGGAATGCATGTGCACTGTGCTGCCCCAGAAGTATATTGATTCTTTGGCCCTATCATAATTTAATT
>NW_022949207.1:0-430 GCF_012274545.1 Fukomys damarensis | reverse complement strand
TGCATCGATAGCAGCAACAGCTTTTCGAGGTTCTGCAGTCATCTGAACAAAATTATAGACATTTAGCACATTCCATTAAAAAAAACAAAGAAAAGAATAATATCCAGAAAACGGCAAAGTTCTGTTGCTGTTGTGGTACCTGGCACCATTTTTTTATTAGCATCCTAATCATCATCTGGAAAGAGAACATTCTAGAGTAATATCATTAAATGTAGCTCTGATAAAGCACCGACCCTACTATGTATCATAAAGCAGGTACAAGATATTTTACATTCATAGAGGTATGATACAGTATCGTCCTACATCAATAATACTAGAATCAGTTTTGGTTTGAAATTTGCTTTGTCTGTGAATAAGATTGCTACCCGTTTTTTTCTGGGCTCCTGTCACATGGAGAATTGTTTTCTATCCTTTCACTTTCAGTCTATGG
>NW_022949206.1:0-220 GCF_012274545.1 Fukomys damarensis | reverse complement strand
TACTTCCATCCAAAATTTACTGCATCTGGTAAGCAGTAAAAGGCAACTACCTAAATGATCAGTAAAATAAATGTGTGCTAGAGAATAAATGAAAAACTCTTCCATAAAATTTAGAAGGTTGTTCTGTTCCTTGGAGCTCAGAATTCTGGGGTATATCGGAGTAGTCTCCTAAAAATAAAAGTGAAATTTCTGTGCCTTATACACTTTATTCAAGAAGCAT
>NW_022949205.1:0-325 GCF_012274545.1 Fukomys damarensis | reverse complement strand
GCTACACCAGAAATGGTCATTTGATGTAAAATGAGACCCACCAGCTCTGAATTTAATTCATCCTCCAGCAGGTGTTTTTTAGGTTGTATAAAAATGTCCAACTGCAGTTTTACATTTGTGTAATAGAAACTGCTTAATGGGTGTGTTCTTAGCATGGTGATATTTTACCAATGTGCACTTCCTCAGTGTAAGATATATATGGAAATCTCCATCATGAACAATGCTAATGTCAGTGAAGAATGTATATATTCAAATGCTTTTTGGACTATAATTAAGAAGAAGAATAGGGAAACTCATACCAATGTTTTCCATACTCATATGGTTC
>NW_022949204.1:0-499 GCF_012274545.1 Fukomys damarensis | reverse complement strand
GACAATGCTGTTTATTGTACTTACAATGTGATAAACTTTCCTGTAAAAATTATAAACTCAAAATATGTAATTCAGAGGATTTTAAGACTAGAAAAAAATCTTATGATGAAGACTGAATTAGCTTTTCTTATTATGAGTGAATAATCTCAGTCCCAAGAAAGGCAAGTGATTTTACTACATTAACATACCAGTAGCTAGTAAGTAGGGAATCAAGGCTTTTGATTAAGTAGCCATTTTTCATTAACAAAAACCCACTGTTTTCTACATATAGATTTTTCTTTAAAATATTGTATTTTAAAAATAAATAAAATAAAATATTACATTAAAATTTTAATCTGATCATGGTGGCTCAAGCCTGTAACCCCATTGGGTTGGGAGGCTTAGGTAGGAGGCTCCCAAGTTCTGGTCTAGTTTTTTCCTCAAGTTGTTATTACTGTTAATCTTATTTTCTGAATTCATCTACACTTTTGGTATATGAATGAAATCCAAAGCTGTGATA
>NW_022949203.1:0-218 GCF_012274545.1 Fukomys damarensis | reverse complement strand
ACAGAGCATGGACATCTTAGAGACTTCACTTTTAAATGACACTAGGCACGAAGAGAAAGAAAACGTGTGACAAGTGTGAATGACAATGCCATCAGATCAAATACATCTTGTGAAGTGCTAATAGTGCGTAATCTATGTAGAAACGATGACAAATATAAGCTCAGTTGTTAAAAGCACAGCCATTATACAGTTATTCCAAGGAGTAAGATGAAACCCTC
>NW_022949202.1:0-226 GCF_012274545.1 Fukomys damarensis | reverse complement strand
ACAGTATTAACCCAGGAATTAAACCAAGGACAGTACCAACAGTAAAAATACAAATGAGAAGACGGGCAAGCAAGGCACAAGCACAGACACAGTCTCCCTGTTCAGCAAAGGTAAATTCTGGGGAAAATGAGATGGAAAAATCTGACAGTGGAGCACCTGGACACTCTGAACTGATAGCACAGGAAGTAACAAAACACAGATCAATCAGGCTCCAGAAAAATTCAAA
>NW_022949201.1:0-619 GCF_012274545.1 Fukomys damarensis | reverse complement strand
GCTGCAGTATGTGCCCCACACTGTGATAGGTATTTATTTTATGGGCTTGATCTCATTAAATTCTCAAGACAAGCTTCTGGAATTACTGAAGGTCATACAGCTGGTAAATGGTGATTAATTGTCAGAAGAGTGGTGCGAAGAACTGAAATTATGGAGCAGTTGGGAAGAAAAAAGCCTGGGGATGGAGGGGTCT
Organism: Fukomys damarensis; assembly: GCF_012274545.1. Classification (NCBI taxonomy): domain Eukaryota; kingdom Metazoa; phylum Chordata; class Mammalia; order Rodentia; family Bathyergidae; genus Fukomys; species Fukomys damarensis. The sequence goes on along the minus strand of NW_022949201.1, from coordinate 426 downwards.
GGGAAGGCTCTGTGGGGGAGGAGAGCCAGACCCTGAGGCTAGGTAGGATTTGTGGAAGTGGGGAGAGGAAAAGAGAGTGTAGATGGCAAAGATCAGTCACACACAGGGAGCCTGAGCAAACGCATTCCCAGATAAAGCATGGACATAGTTAACGCCAAGGGCAGGCATGAACTGTGGGACCAGGGAGTGGTGAAGGGGAGGGACACACCCAGTCATCTCTCTTGAGGAGAGACGAAGTCAGTGGACATGCCTCAGCTCACACATGGCCTTGTGCCAAAGAGAAAAGAAAACGACTGGAGACCTCCTAAAGCCATTTGTGTCGAGTGCCTTACAAAGATGCATCCAGCCTTTCATCTAGGAATCTCACTTCTAGGATTTAACCCAAAGGAAGTTTCAGAGACAGAGTGAAAACTGGCAAGGACAGAA
>NW_022949200.1:0-206 GCF_012274545.1 Fukomys damarensis | reverse complement strand
ATCAAGCTAGAATGTTCTTTTAGTCATCTACTTTTCTCCCCTTACTTTTGTCTCCATTTACATTAGTGATCAAAAATGTCAATAAAAGTAGTTGAAGACTCATAGTAATCTTAGTTCAGTCATTTGATTCTGACCACAAACATATTTTCTACCAGGTTTTCTGGAAAGCAAAATGACAAGTTTTGCAAACAACAAGGAAATCAAAC
>NW_022949199.1:0-242 GCF_012274545.1 Fukomys damarensis | reverse complement strand
TCACTTTCATTCTGCTTAAGTCAGCCAGGACTAAGGGATTTTGCTCAAGTTCAAAAGTCAATCAGTATAATCTTACTATCCGAGGCAGCAACTGCTGAATAATTTCACCAAATTAACAGAGAATCTGAATGAAGATGAGCAAGAGCCTGAAACATTGTCCAAACTTGGAAACTCAGGAAATCCAGGAAAATCACTAAATGTTTATTTAAGAGCAGATTTTAGAGCATTGGTTTTAGAAATTT
>NW_022949198.1:0-238 GCF_012274545.1 Fukomys damarensis | reverse complement strand
TACTTAGTGCCTCCGTGTCTGGAAAGGCCCATCCTACCTCACTTCTGTTTTCAGAGTTCTCCCGTCTGCCTTTGCCTGGATGTTTCTCCACAAGCACGTCAGGACAACTTTGTCCACGAGGTAAAGATGTGGTGTCTGCTCTGCAGCTGTAGATTGTCAGCGGAGCACACCCGTTAGCATGGCCCTTCTGTCCTGAAGCAGAGGCGGCTCAGCGTCGGGCCTTCCGCTATGCCTCTGC
>NW_022949197.1:0-1236 GCF_012274545.1 Fukomys damarensis | reverse complement strand
TCTGATCAGGAAAGCAATGGTTCTGCCAACTTCTACATCAAACAAGAGCCCTGAGCCGGCTCAGAAACTGAGGGCGGGAGGGGAAGAATTTTACACAGAACTGATTTATAATCGATCCAGCTGTACAGCGGGCTATTCTACTGGGACATTTTGCTAAACAGAAAATTTCAGTTCCAGATTTTTCAGGTGGGTGGGGAAACTATTTTAGTCAGGGGGGTAGGGGAAATTTTTCAATTTATAAAGATGGACAATTTTTGTGTTGTATTTGAAGCTTTTGAAAGAATTTTGTAATATTTTCCAAGTTTGGATTTATGTGCATTGTTAACAAGAACTGAAATTCTAAATTTTTTGGTAAGATTAAAGTTTAGGTAGCAGGATTGAAGGAAATGATTTAAGAAGGATATAATTGTAAGTGCAAATGAACTGTCATACAAATGAACCTTTTTGGTACCTGTTGGGAGACTTTTGGATTTTAGAAGTTAGGCCAGTCACATCTCCGGCTTCCTCTGCTGCAGAAATATGCAACTGAGGCCCTCGCAGAGGGCCCAGCTCCACACAGACCGCGGAAGGGCGTCTGCTCTGCTCGCTGGCATTTTATTGCAGCCCATTTTAAATGTTTGTACAGAAATGTTTTTCATTCTGTGAAAATTTATTTGGAGTTCTGTATGAAACTGGAAGAACTCTGGATACTTCTATATGTTCTCTTTTCAGTCAAAAATGATCCTAACACTAAAGTGTTAAACTGGAATGGTTGGCAAGATATACAAGGATCTCAATCTCCACGTTGCGGGGTTGGGAAAATGCAATATTGTCCTGAGTTTATTTTATTTTTCTTGCTAAAATAAAATAGCCCCCGGAAGGGATTCTGATCAGTTCTCTGCCATTTCCCCCATCCCATGAGATAGAAACTGGGTACAACCACACCCCAAAACAGATGTCACCAAGAGAATCAAAGTCAGTTACTCAAAGCCAAAAAACTCCAGATTTCAAAATCATTCCAGCTCCACTTCTAGCTGTCCTGAATTTGTTAGAAAACCAAATTGAAAGAGGACTTAATTTCCTTAAAATTCCACATACAGAGTATGAGTTGTCTTTAATTGTCACCAGAATTTCTTTTAACAGTAACAATTGATTTGGACCATTACAAACATTCCCTGTTTTAAAATTCACATGGCTTCCTTCAAAAATAGGATCCAAGGGTAAATTGGTGAAAGGTTTGCTCTCGGTGTCTTCTAG
>NW_022949196.1:0-290 GCF_012274545.1 Fukomys damarensis | reverse complement strand
AAGGGTAAAACTGGACACCCAAAAACCACAAGGAGAAGCCTCATAAGACAGCAACCATTCAGGGTGTGAGGGAGATCTGGCTGTGACATTTGTCACCCCATTGATTGCCAGGGTTGATTTGGCTGACCTGGATGGCTAGGTGGGTGTCCCCTTTCTCTTTCTCCCCTCTATATGTATTCTAAACTGTGTGCTTGGTCAAAGAGGATGACCACCCCCAATAGAGGAGCACCAATTCTTCAGTCAAGGGTGTATGAGTAGCTGCCCTCCCCTGATAAAACCTCCAAACAAGC
>NW_022949195.1:0-204 GCF_012274545.1 Fukomys damarensis | reverse complement strand
AGTGGTAAACCATAAGCTCTGCTGTAATTTCAGGCTCCTCTTTCCCTGCATCAAGGGAGGCGGGGAGGTGCCTTCAAACACTGGCAGTGTTCTTTGTTTGTTTGCTCATTTGTTTTAAGTTTTTCTACAACAAGCTCTTGAAGAATATTAAAACCCTTTGGACTTGGAAATTCAAATCTCAAAATAATAGTTACTCTACTCCTG
>NW_022949194.1:0-210 GCF_012274545.1 Fukomys damarensis | reverse complement strand
AGGATCCCGATGAGGAACGATGTTGGAGTCGAAGTCCCTCCTCTCGGGTCAGGGTTCCTGTTATCGCTGGGGATAGGATTCCGGTGAGTTATAGGCTGGCAGTTGCTCTCCCTGGCTATTCGCGTGTGGCTTCCCTATTTAGTAGCTGCATGAGATTGCGCCTTAGGCTCTGCCACAGGGCCGGATTTCAAGGAACGCCTTCTGGGATCT
>NW_022949193.1:0-220 GCF_012274545.1 Fukomys damarensis | reverse complement strand
AGAAATATTTTCAGGGATATTGACAGTGGGGGCACAGGGTATATGGGAGATCTCTGTGCCTTTCCCATTTTTTTGTGTGAATCCAAAACTGACCTAAAACATTGTCTTTTAAACGTGACCTTTATAAAGTAATAAAAAATATAACTTCTGGAAAAACACTTCCTTTAGTTATGTCTGAAAAGGAATGTAATAAAAACAACGTGAAGAGAACTGTATTGAA
>NW_022949192.1:0-253 GCF_012274545.1 Fukomys damarensis | reverse complement strand
TCTACCTAAATAAAATATATGGAACCAAAAAAGACACTCACAAAAATATGAAAGTAAAAAAAAGTGGGACAAATGTGTAGCAAGAAAACATCAACTACTGACCCTTTAGGTCGAAGCATTCCGCTGTGTATGTTTCTGCAGTGATTTTTTTTCCCTGTCAGTCCTCAGGCCATTTTTAAAGGAGGAAAATATTTCCCTTTAGGTCAGTCACAATTAGTGCCCAGGAGAAGCACCACCGCTCACTCAAGCCAGC
>NW_022949191.1:0-963 GCF_012274545.1 Fukomys damarensis | reverse complement strand
GGGGGGGGCAACATATGGCACTTGAAATGACACCTACAGGGATGCATAGGTCTACAGGGAAAAAAATGGACAGGGGAGAGATCCTATGGACAAGGTCATTGGAAGGGACTCCCTTCTTTGATTAAAAAAGAAAGCAAGGAGGAAAAAACGGGGGCAGTAAAAGGAGTCAATCTATAGTTAAGACAACAACAACAAAACCAGCATCATCTATGAGCATGGAAGGCTAGACAGAGCAGCTTGAGTGGATCTGTCAGGATTCAAAATCAAGCCATGCCACATACCTGTTGAATTACCTGGAGCAACCGAGCCTGGGTTCTTTCTAGGCAAAAGTGAGATCATGAAACCTCTCCTTCCTACCTCCAGGAGTTTTTAAAGGTCAAATCTGATAATGTAAATGAAAAATGCTATAGCTTAAAGTACTACACAAATGTCAAGCTACTTCCCCTGTGAGGCTCTAGATGAAAAATGTGGAGGCCCAGGTAACCCTTCAAAAACGAAGAAAGGAAAAAGAGGCAGCGTGTTGCTGGGAAGGACGGAGCTTGTTGCACCAAAAGGAAATGAAGGAATAACAGAGTCCAGTGTGAACAAGTTTTTCAAGAACTGTAGCACTGAGGCCTCCAGTCATCCAACCAGAACTAATGGACACATTTTTGTCCATCAAAAAACTCTGGAAATTAACAGCTTACCCCACCAGCTGTTTCTCCTAGCTCTAAGCATCCACATGGGTTAGAGAGGAGATACACAAAGATGCCACAAACAATGGAAGGCAATGACTCAGTTATACTCCATTTAATTCCTGTTTGCAGTTATCAAACTCGATTTCCACCACACTCTAAAAAGGGGGGGAAAGGAAAAGGAAGACAGAATGGAAATGAGAAAAAAAGAGGGAAAAATATTTCCCACTCTAGCAGCCAAATGAAAAGCAAAGAGAACCAAAAATACAAGAATTGGGACCCTTACAGA
>NW_022949190.1:0-785 GCF_012274545.1 Fukomys damarensis | reverse complement strand
TTAGGGTTAGAGTGTTAGGGGTTTGTTTAGGGTTGGTTTAGGGTTTGGGTTGGCATAAGTGATATACTTGGAAAATAGGTTCCTCATTATTGGAGTGTTTGTTTCATAGCTAGTTTCAGCATTAGATTTGGTCTATTGGGTGGGAATAGTGTAGCATTTCAAGTACCTCTGTATTGGGCATTAGGAGTAGTGTTTAGGGTTAACTTTATGGTTAGGATTAGGATTGGGTGTAGGGATGTTGATGAAATTCAAGTACCTGATTCTGAGCAAGTATGAAGTTTGGGTAAGTGTTTTTTATGAGGGTGTGGTAAAATGTTAGATTTCTAGTACTTAAGCATTGCGTTAGTTTAGGTTAGGGGTAGCATTAGTGTTAGGGCTAGAAATTAGCAGTTACTGATTTGGATTGGGCTTAGTGTTAGTGGTAAAATTTAGGGGGTTGGTTTGGGTTGTTAGGGTTAATCTTAGGGTTTAGGGTAAGTTGCATGTTTAAGTTAGTGATTGCGGTTTAGGGTTTAGTGTTTGGAAATGTTAGGTTTAGGTTTGGAGTTTAGGGTTAGGTTTAACAGTTTGGGTTAGTATTTGGGGTTAGGGTTAGGAGTTAGGGCTTAAATGTTAGGGTTAGGATTAAGTTTATGTGTTAGGTTAAGAGTAGGATTAAGGCTATGTTTAGGGTTTATGATTATGGTTAGCGTTATGGTTAGATTTAGGGCTTTGGTTAGGGATAAAATTTGAGTTTGTGTCATGGTTAGGGTTTGACCTTAAATTTGGGCTTAAGGTTAGTGGCA
>NW_022949189.1:0-345 GCF_012274545.1 Fukomys damarensis | reverse complement strand
TTTTCACCATTTATTTTATTTTGAGGTACAGAAGGTTTGTTACATATTATTGCAGGAGAATAAGGTTTTATCTTCACATAACTGGTAAGATGTAACATCTCCAAAGTCATGGGTATTATAAATTTAGGGCCCAGGAAGCACGTTATCACGTTCAGAATATGTTGCATTTAAAACAGACCATTCTTAAATTCACTGTACAAATCAGATTCTTTTGTGGCATGGTTAATTCATGTTTCCACAACTGGAACAGAATCAGAAACTTTTTGAGGAGTGTCCCAGCTGGAGAATGATCTGCAAATAAGACTGAGGGGGATCTAAAAGCATGATTCAATATACTATGGTAAG
>NW_022949188.1:0-327 GCF_012274545.1 Fukomys damarensis | reverse complement strand
ATATATATCCTCAATATGTAGTTCCTCACTCCAAATTCCACTCCTACCCATCTCATGGGGACACTGAGGGAACACTACACATTGAACAGATCAATGGCCTTGGCTCAAAGGGTGGAATAAACAGAAGTAGCATAAGACTGCCTGGCTTACCCTGCCAAATGTCCCTGAATGGGATATACTCGGAAGAGAAATAAATAAATCACACATGTGCAAATACCGAATAGTATCTCTGGTGTGAATAAACTACACTAGTAAACAAAATCATAATGAGAAAATTGAGAATGTGAAATAGGAAGAAAAGGTCTTCTGGTGTAGGGATAGTGGGAA
>NW_022949187.1:1890-3218 GCF_012274545.1 Fukomys damarensis | reverse complement strand
GAGGCACTTTTAGCAGAGAAGCCCTTCAGTTCTAAGAGAGTGCCTAGCAGCTCTGAGTGCACAAAAGCCTCCGGAACACTGTATGCTTGGGGATAGGTTCAGTTTGACCTTAGAACAGAAACGCTCTTTGGAGAGGACTTCTGAAGTTTAAAGTGCAGTTTTCCCCGGGAAAAACCTTCTCTTGGCGCTTAGCCATTTAAAGCGAAAACGGTCAGTTTCATGAATGTGAAGCTCTCCACAGAGAAAGGTGCTGCAACTCTGTGAGTTTACCAGTGAAGTCCACCTCTTATGTGGAGTACGACTGTATTCCTTTTTGTTTATAGGACTCTGCCTCACAGAGATTGAAACACTGTTGTGAGGCACTTTTAGCAGAGAAGCCCTTCAGGTCTAAGAGAGTACCTTGCAGGTCTGAGAGCACACAAGCCTCCAGAACTCTGTATACTTGGGTATAGATTCAGTTTGACGTTACAGCAGAAACGAACTTTGCAGAGGGCTTCCACTGTTTAAAGTGCAGTTTTCTCCAGGAAACAGCTTCTCTCTCCGCTTGGCTGTTTAAAGCGAAAGTGGTTAGTTTCATGAATGTGAAGTGCTCCACAGAGAAAGGTGGTGCAACTCTGTGAGTTTACCAGTGAAGTTCACCTCTTATGTGGAGCACAACTGTATTGCTTTTTGTTTGTAGGTCTCTGCCTGGCAGAGATGATACACTGTTGTGAGGCACTTTTAGCAGAGAAGCCCTTCAGGCCTAAGAGAGTGCCTAGCAGCTCTGAGTGCACACAAGCCTGCAGAACTCTGTATACTTGGGTATAAGTTCAGTTTGATGTTAGAAGACAAACGCACTGTGCTGAGGGCTTCTGCGGGTTAAAGTGCAGTTTTCCCTGGGAAACGGCATCTCTCGCCGCTTAGCCGTTTAAAGTGAAAGTGGTAGGTTTCATGAATGTGAAGCACTCCACAGAGAAAGGTGGTGCAACTCTTTGAGTTTACCAGTGAAGTCCACCTATTATGTGGAGTACAACTGTATTCGTTTATGTTTGTAGGACTCTGCCTGGCAGAGATTGAGACACTGTTGTGAGGCACTTTTAGCAGAGAAGCCCTTCAGGTCTAAGAGAGTACCTAGCAGGTCTGAGAGCACACAAGCCTCCAGAACTCTGTATACTTGGGTATAGATTCAGTTTGACGTTACAGCAGAAACGAACTTTGCAGAGGGCTTCTACTGTTTAAAGTGCTGTTTTCTCCAGGAAACAGCTTCTCTCTCTGCTTATCTGATTAAAGCGAAAGTGGTTAGTTTCATGAATGTGAAGTGCTCCACAGAGAAAGGTGGCAACTCTGTG
>NW_022949187.1:0-1753 GCF_012274545.1 Fukomys damarensis | reverse complement strand
TGTGAGGCACTTTTAGCAGAGAAGCCCTTCAGACCTAACAGAGTGCCTAGCAGCTCTGAGTGCACACAAGCCTCCAGAACTCTGTATACTTGGGGATAAGTTCAGTTTGATGTTGGAAGACAAACGCACTCTGCTGAGGGCTTCTGCGGGTTAAAGTGCAGTTTTCCCCGGGAAACGGCATCTCTCGCCGCTTAGCCATTTAAAGTGAAAGTGGTAGGTTTCATGAATGTGAAGTACTCCACAGAGAAAGGTGGTGCAACTCTGTGAGTTTACCAGTGAAGTCCACCTCTTATGTGGAGTACAACTGTATTCCTTTTTGTTTGTAGGTCTCTGCCTGGCAGAGATTGAGACACTGTTGTGAGGCACTTTTACCAGAGAAGCCCTTCAGCTCTAAGAGAGTACCTAGCAGGTCTGAGAGCACACAAGCCTCCAGAACTCTGTATACTTGGGTATAGATTCAGTTTGACGTTACAGCAGAAATGAACTTTGCAGAGGGCTTCCACTGTTTAAAGTGCAGTTTTCTCCAGGAAACAGCATCTCTCGCTGCTTAGGCGTTTAAAGCGAAAGCGGTAGTTGCAGTTTAAAGTGCAGTTTTCCCGGGGAAACCTCTGCTCTCGCCACTTAGCCGTTTAAATAGAGAGCGGTCAGTTTCATGAAGGTGTGGTACTCCACAGAGAAAGGTGCTGCAACTCTGTGAGTTTACCAGTGAAGGCCACCTCTTATGTGGAGCACAACTGTATTCCTTTTTGTTTGTAGGTCTCTGCCTGGAAGAGATTGAGACACTGTTGTGAGGCACTTTTAGCAGAGAAGCCGTTCAGTCCTAAGAGAGTGCCTAGCAGCTCTGAGAGCACACAAGCCTCTCGAACTCTGTATACTCGGGGATAGGTTCAGTTTGACGTTAGAACACGAACGCACTTTGCAGAGTGCTTCTGCGTTTAAAGTGCAGTTTTCCCTGGGAAACAGCTTCTCTTTTCCACTTAGCCGTTTAAAGCAAAAGCAATCAGTTTCATGAATGTGAAGCACTCCACAGAGAAAGGTGCTGCAACTCTGTGAGTTTACCAGTGAAGTCGACCTCTTACGTGGAGTACAACTGTATTCCTTTTTTTTTTTGTAGGTCTCTGCTTGGCAGAGATTGAAACACTGTTGTGAGGCACTTCTAGCAGAGAAGCCCTTCAGGCCTTAGAGACTGCCTAGCAGCTCTAAGTGCACACAAGCCTCCAGAACTCTGTATACTTGGGGATAGGTCCAGGTTGACGTTAGAACACAAACGCACTCTGCAGAGGGCTTCTGCAGTTTAAAGTGCAGTTTGCCCCGGGAAAGAGCTTCTCTCGCCGCTTAGCCATTTAAAGCGAAAGCGGTCAGTTTCATGAATGTGAAGTACTCCACAGAGAAAGGTGCTGCAACTCTATGAGTTTACCAGTGAAGTCCACCTGTTATGTGGAGCACAACAGTATTCCTTTTTGTTTGTAGGTCTCTGCCTGGCAGAGATTGAAACACTGTTGTGAGGCACTTCTAGCAGAGAAGCCCTTCAGGCCTAAGGGAGGGCCTAGCAGCTCTGAGTGCACACTAGCCTCCAGAACTCTGCATACTTGGGGATAGGGTCAGTTTGACGTTAGAAGACAAACGCTCTTTGCTGAGGGCTTCTGTGGTTTAAAGTGCACTTTTCCCCGGGAATCAGCTTCTCTCGCCGCTTAGCCATTTAAAGAGAAAGCGGTAAGTTTCATGAATGTGAAGTGCTCCACAGAGAAAGGTG
>NW_022949186.1:0-201 GCF_012274545.1 Fukomys damarensis | reverse complement strand
TTTTTCTGTAATAGGAATCAAGAACTACTTAGTGGGCTGAGTTGAGGTCCCAGGTTCCTCTCTCGGGATGTGACAATGGCTAGGTTTCTGCAGCTCACAGAAGCCTTAGGTGTTAATGACAGCCCTCAGTCGCACACTCTCTCTCTCTCTGCATCTTGTCTCAGAATCCGCCAGATGCCGTCTACCGTCACTGATTAATTT
>NW_022949185.1:0-209 GCF_012274545.1 Fukomys damarensis | reverse complement strand
TATGTTCCATTCTTAGTTCTGGGCAAGCTACTTAATCTCATGATTCCTTCTCAATTTTCTCAGTCCAAAAATGGGATATCAGGGTTTCAGAGGTGTTTATGAGGCATACTAAAAGGACTGTAGAGCACTTTATAAATGTTTCATAACTGATGCTCTTTTTGTAACTTGGCTTTATAATGCTTTTATTATTCACTCAGTGTTAAATGAAG
>NW_022949184.1:0-635 GCF_012274545.1 Fukomys damarensis | reverse complement strand
ATGTAGTGGAGCAACTTGACAAAAACCGGTGCAAAGGATTGGAAATCAAAACTATAGACCTGGAGCGGGGGTGGGGGTGGGGTGGAGATTGGTAGACTAGGAAGGGTGAAGGCAACAGTGAAATGGAATAAAATTAGGTTTAAGTAGAAAAAGCCAGCAATTCAAATTGTGTCTTCTGTGCAGCAGTACCCCCTTGGCCCTGGCCCACAGAGGGTACTTGGTTGAATGTTTGTGAGTGACCAAAGTAATGAAGGAAAGTGGCCATTAGTGAAGCTTTCTGCCACACTACTCCTTTTCTGTTCCTCTGGGTAAAAAGTAGTATCCAAGGGAGGGCAGAAGACAGGACCAGTTAGTCTAGAGGAATGGCTTTCCATCCCTTTGACTTTACTTATGACTAATGCATGGGAAAGAATTAAAAGAATTGTTTCTTTTTCTATTACTTTCTTTTAAACTATTTCTAACACTGTCTGTAATCATCAAGCCAGGCATGGTGGCACACATCTGTAATCCAAGCACTTTAAGAGGCTAAGACAGGAAGGTGGCAAGTTTGAGCCCAGCCTGGAGAACTTGGTGACTTAGTAAGACCCTATCTGAAAAAGAATGAAAGGAAGGAAAAACGTGTAAGTGTAGCTCAG
>NW_022949183.1:0-1621 GCF_012274545.1 Fukomys damarensis | reverse complement strand
GTCCTGGAAAACACACAGGTGGAGCGGTCAGTGTGTCCAGTAGGATACTGTACATTGGTGCTGGGGAATGCACAGCAGGGTGACTGGCAGGAGAAGAGGGTGCTACTGTGTGTTTGTTGTTTGTAAGTTCACCATGACAAGGACTTCAGAGTCACTCAGAGCAAAATCTGAGAACTGAGCCAAGGATGCTCATGAAGCCAGACATCAGAGGATAAGGAGAGAGCAGAGAGACCCCTTAGCAGAAAGTCAAGAAAAGCTAAGAACAGGTTAGAAGCCAGTTCCAGCTCATTAGGGAATTTGATCCTCAGGTTAAAGACAGAATACTGACAGGAAGCAGCTCGAGGATTCCTGCTGTCAACAGGTCTATGACTTGACTCACAGCCCCCCCATCTGGAGTGGTCACCTTCTTTGTCAGATACACAGTGTGCATCTTGGCATCTCTTTGCCACTGTTTTGGGGATTCCTCTCATTTCCCTGCTTGGTTGGATCTCTTGTTTATTGTATTCCATGTCTTCAACTCTTTTAGTTTACTTTGTACTCGGTATTTCTCACCTTCCAGGTGCTTTGAAAAAAGAGGATAAGGAGCCCTCTATAGCCATCGTGGCTCATTTCTGTAATGCCAGAACTTGGGAGGCTGAAGGAGAAACAGCTTGTGCCTTCAAGGTTAGGCTGGGCTTATAGGGATGTAAAGGCCATATGGACCAAGACCCCATCTCAATCAGTCAATCAATCAATCAAAGAAAGTGGACACAGGAAATAAATATCCTTGTATGTATGCAAATGCTTCATTCTAACTGACCATAATTTGTCTAAGTATATAAATTTCAGTTTTATATTATTTTGCTTCAGATTTTTAAAGTCATTGGGCTATAGTTTTCTGTCCAGAGTGCTGCAGGGAAATTCAAAGCTGCTATGATTCAAGATCCTTTATTTATGGCCTATTTTGTTTTGTTTCATCTTGACAGGATCTTCCTAAATTGCCCAGTCTGGCCCTCAAATTTCCTGTCCACTGCTACAGCCTCCCAAGTAGCTGGAATTACAAGCATGTAGCACCAAAATGGGCTGTTTTGTGTGTGTGTTTCTTTGTTTTGTGCTACTGGGGATCGAACTCAGGACCTTGCACTGGTGAGGCAGTTAGTGGAACCACTGAGCTAAATCCCCAGCCCTGGGCTCAAGTTTTTGATTCCTTTTTCTTTTCTCTCACTAGTCTTTCATGTAGCATCCTGTTTTCATACTCATTTCTTATCTCTGCATATATTAGAAATTTTGTCAGGAAATTGTTGGAACTTATTTTATTCCTGTAAAATCTGTTTCTTCTGAGTTGCTGTTACATCATTTTGTTTGATTTTCTACCTTGAATATTGGTACATTCCTTAAATGACTGGTAATCCTTGGGTATTTACTTCATAATGAAAATGGGTGGGGGGATAAAGAGTGTATCAGTGAACTTGTGGCTGGGGGTGGATAACTAAGAGCTTAAAGGAACCAACCACACAGGTCTTTTCTCTAGGGCTACCCAGAAATACTCAGGAATTCAGCAAGCTACAGCATTCTGTGGGCCAGTGGAAATCGGGGTGTGTTACTGTGTGTGTGAGTGTGTGTGTGTGTGTGTGTGTGTGTG
>NW_022949182.1:0-402 GCF_012274545.1 Fukomys damarensis | reverse complement strand
ACCCTCCAGAATCCTGTAAAGTTTGTGATACGTTCAGGTTGAGTTCAGAACACAAACGCACTTTGCTGAATGCCTCTGTGGTATAAAATGCAGTTTTCTATGGTAAGGAACTTCTTTCCCCCCTTAGGCTTTTGCAACCAAAGTCGGTAGGTTCCTGCTATGTGAAGTACTCCAAAGAGAAAGGTGCTGCATCTCTGTGAGTTTACCAGTGAAGTCCACACCTTATCTAGAGTACTACTGAATTTCTTTCTGTTTGTAGTTCTCTGCCTGGCACAGATGGCAACACTGTTGTGAGGCGCTTGTATCATAAAAGCCCTTAAGTCCTAGGAGAGTGCTTTGCTGCTCTGAGTGCACATAACTCTCCAGAACTCTATATACATGGAGTTAGTTTCAGTGTGAGGT
>NW_022949181.1:0-207 GCF_012274545.1 Fukomys damarensis | reverse complement strand
TTTTAAATCTTTTTGTTTTTTGTATGTTTGCAAGAGAGTGTATTGATGGTATACAATAATTAAGTTTTCATACCTCCTGTATTAATGATAAAATAAATAATTATAAAGAAATGACAGAAAAACATGCACTTATATGTTATTTAGTTCTAACATTAAATATAAATTATCAGACTAGTAACAATAGATATTAAGTTCCAAACTTCTGCA
>NW_022949180.1:0-263 GCF_012274545.1 Fukomys damarensis | reverse complement strand
GGGTCTTTTTTTTTTCTTGGTTAGTCTAATTAAAGATTTGTGAATTTTAAAAAATTGTCAATTCTATCTTTTCAAAAAACCAAATGTTCACTTCATTAATTTTTGGGGCGTTTTTGGTCTAAGTTTTATTTTTACTTTGATATTTATTATTTATTTATTTTCTTCTTTTTTCCACCCGTATCGGGAACTGAACTCAGGAACTTGTCCTTGCCAGGCAGGTGCAGTGCTACTGAGCTTCATCCCTGGACCTATTTTCTTCTTCT
>NW_022949179.1:0-272 GCF_012274545.1 Fukomys damarensis | reverse complement strand
GTCCGTGCTGGTGGCCTTTTACACTCGCTGCGGAAGGAATCTGCCTGGTGGAGTTCAGTGCTTTGTGGAGAAGACTGGGTGTGGGAAGGAACCTCGTGGGCCTGCAAGTGTGTGTTGCGTGGAGATGTGTGCAGAGTTCTGTGGTGGAGAGTGCTGTGTTGTGCTGTGTGCAGTGTGGTCTGTGGGTTGTGTGTGGTCCGCAGTCCCCCAGAGCTTGCTGTGGAATAAGCACAGTGGACTGTGGTGTCATGTGAAGGGTCAAGTCGTGTGCA
>NW_022949178.1:0-224 GCF_012274545.1 Fukomys damarensis | reverse complement strand
TAACTTGAGGGTTTTACTTAACGCTTCTAAGACTGCTTTTCCTATCAGTTACACAGAGTGAATACCCACCTTAAAGAGTTGGTGTGAGAATTAAAGTTAATGCACACGGAGTCGTAGCACGGACAGATCCTGGCATTTCACCTCTTGATTTCTTTACAAAGCAGCCGCCCCAACAGGTTCCAGCCCAATCCCAGGATTCCCCTCAGAGTGGTCCACTCCCTGAT
>NW_022949177.1:0-214 GCF_012274545.1 Fukomys damarensis | reverse complement strand
ATCAACCAACAAACCTCAGCACACATACACACACACCCATGTGTGTGAGCACACACACACACACAAACAAATGAAACATAAAAAACATGAGCAGACAAGGCAAGAAAATGCCTCCAAAAACTCCTTACTTCCCCAAAGATGATTGAGGGGGGGGAACCAAAAGCCATATAGCTGAATTATTCAAAATGGTAAGAGATTTTTTAAAAAGCTCAGC
>NW_022949176.1:0-788 GCF_012274545.1 Fukomys damarensis | reverse complement strand
AGACCTGCAAGACCGAGTGCCAACAAAAATGACTACAGTTAAGAGTGATGATTCACACAAAAGAGGGAACAGTTGCACACACCAACATTCAGAAAACTTTTATTTCACATAAGTGCCCTAAGTACATCCAACACACAATGTATTGAAGTATAAATATTCATATTAGATACAACCATGTCTGTTATCAGGTGTTCATGTGTGTTATCAAGTGTGCACATTTTGTGGTAGTTTGGTTTTGTTTTGGTTTGTTTGGGTTTTGGTTTTCTTTGAGACAGGGTGTCACTGTGTAGTTCAAGCTGGCCTTGAACTCACTGTGTAGCCCAGTCTGGCCTCGAACTTATGATTTTCCACCTGCCTTAGCTTCCTGAGTGCTGGGATTACAGGGGTGTACCACCACACCTGACTGCATGTTATTTGTGTACTGTGTCTGTACTCCAGTTGGTCATCCAGCATTAAGTCTTGAGTTCATCTGTTTACACAGGCTTTTATCTCTTCTTTACAAATACTTAAGTAAAATTTATATTATCATAAATATTACTGTCAGTACTATTTATATTTAAGTATATATTAACACTGCTTTATTATTCAGTATGTCTGTCCTATGTTTCAATGGACGCTAAATGTTTCCACCTGGATAATGATCATTCGTACCTGGGGCTTATTTGGGGGTTAAGGGTTATATTAAGAGCATCCCTGAAAAATTCATGCTAGGGCTTACTTTCCTATTAAGTCTTATATTTGGGGAAATACAGTATATGTTTTGATTTTCCTTGCTTTGTTTTCAAATC
>NW_022949175.1:0-451 GCF_012274545.1 Fukomys damarensis | reverse complement strand
CTTCCTACTTTTGCTTCTCTCCCAGTATGCCCGAGATATCCCCTCCAGCTTGGTTTCTAGAACATCTCACAACTCTGATATTGTTCAAATTTTAGCTACAATTAATATGCCAGAATAACAAGGAAGAGATGCTTTTGATATGTATTCCTTATAATAAACTACTCCTTTCAGCATACAGCTTTGACTGGGTAATATAGATTTTTATAAGGAAAACTTGAAGAATGAAGATGGCATGTTGCCTGACATTATGCTTCCATTGTAAACATTAAAATATTGCTTAATTTTAATATTTATTTTAATTACTAATTTTGACATGATAATTGACTTACTGGAAAGTTGCAAAAAAGGTGAAACAGGAGAGAATTTCTGTAACACCTGACATGAGTATACTACAGTTTCAAAGTTAATAACTGATATTGTTACAGAACTATTATTCTATTAGTTTAATTAA
>NW_022949174.1:0-231 GCF_012274545.1 Fukomys damarensis | reverse complement strand
CCTGAGGAACCTGAGTCCGGACGGGAGGCACAAGGTCTTATCCACCTGTTCCTCCCACATCACCGTGGTGGTCCTCTTCTTTTTCCCTTGCATTATTCTGTTTGTGAGACCTCCCTGTACCTTGCCCAGTGATAAGTACTTAGCTGTGTTTTACACTTTCATCACTCTGATGCTGAACCCCCTCATCTATACTCTAAGAAACACAGAGATGAAAAATGCCATGAAGAAGCT
>NW_022949173.1:0-407 GCF_012274545.1 Fukomys damarensis | reverse complement strand
CTTTCAGGAAAGTATAATTATTATTATACAGAATTGTAAATGTAAATAAAATGCTTATACCACTTCAAAGTGGGTAAATGAAGCCTCTGTGATCTCAATGTCAAAATTTTTATAAATTTTGTTGTTAATAAAAATTCAAATAGTAATTCGGCAAGAAAAGTAAACATGAACCTTAAATAATTGTAGCTATTCAATTCTCAGGGATCATTTTTGTTTCACATACAATAGTTTTATAATTCCATCTCTAATACTATGCACACAAGAAGTCAGTGGTATTTCTCAGATTTTAATCATTTTAGTGCATTATAACTACTATATTAAGATGTAACAAAGAAACCACTGGCTTCACTGTGCTGATGTGTTTCTCAGTACCAACCAAATTACATGAAATTGCTATGCTGAACACA
>NW_022949172.1:0-819 GCF_012274545.1 Fukomys damarensis | reverse complement strand
GTCCTACCCAAACTCACATTTGGACAACTAAGTCAGACTACTCGCCTGATGAAGGGTGATTTGAAAAGGGACATCTGATGGCCCTACCCCCTCCACTCCCATCCCCTCAGCTGACCAGTGCTGCACCCAGCATGGGACCCAGGAAGCACCTGTACCCAGCTCTATCCACATAGTGTGGCTCCATGGAGGCAGTCTCAGGACCAAGGCTGACTTGTGGCAAAAGCTACCTCTCTAATCTGGAGCAGCTGTGGCACCAGGCAGAAAGATGATCTTGAGAGGCACCCTTGGGCCAAAATCAGAGTGCAGGGGCCGTGAGAATCATCAAGCTGGCGCTGTCTGGGACTAAGCAGATGACCCAGAAGACCCTCCCGAGCTCAGCCCGTGCTCTCTGGATGGAGGCTGCACCCAGTGCTCACCTGCCAGCCTTGTTCGGCACAGCCTGGTCAGCTGTCTGGCTGATGCCTGTCAAGGTCACACCGTCAGCAGCCTTCTTTTTCTCCCTCCGGCTGAGAGTTCGATTCAGGTCTGCAGACCACTCCTAGGCAACAAGGGTCGAGGGAGAGATGTCAGAATGTTCACTGGGTGGGTATCAGAGGTCTGAAATGCCTACTCAGTAAACTGGTCACCTGCCCTGTGCACTTAGTGTCCTAAGCCTCATGGCCTCTGTGTTCCCTGCTTTCCCAGTAGACCTTAGGCTCCTCTTCACCTACCCATGGATCCAAACCACCTGAACCCCTCCTCACAGTTCAAAGGGGAGACTCCTCAGTGAGCCTGGAGTTTGGCACCTGTACAACCCCAAGGTCTATACATGTGGCAGCC
>NW_022949171.1:0-270 GCF_012274545.1 Fukomys damarensis | reverse complement strand
AGATCCCAATGATGAATGTAACTGTACTGTATACTTAAAAAGTAACAATAAACTCAATAAGATAAAAAAAATTTAAGTACGTGCAGACCATAACATCTCTGTTACAGCTACTCAACACTGCCACTGTACTATGAAAGCTACCACGGATAATACACTTATCAATGGTCATGGCTCTGTGCCAGTAAAACTTCATTTACAAGCATGATGCACACATCTGTAATCCCAGCACTCAGAAGTCCGAAGCAGGAGGATTGTGAGTTTGAGGTTAAC
>NW_022949170.1:0-236 GCF_012274545.1 Fukomys damarensis | reverse complement strand
TAGCTAAACAGTTGAATTGTCATGAGATTAAAAACTTACAAGGCCACAGTTCCACACTACCTGCGTATATCTTTTACTTTAGTCCTTCCATGCACAAGCAGAAGGCTGAAGATGTAACTTTGACATGTTCTCTGAAAAATCAAAAGTGCAGTTATATTTCAGTGTTAAAAGGTTTTGCTTGTTTCTTGTCTTTGAGATGTTTTTATCATTTTTCTTTCTTTTTTTTAAATTTTACT
>NW_022949169.1:0-209 GCF_012274545.1 Fukomys damarensis | reverse complement strand
CAGCTCTGAGTGCACACAAGCCTCCAGAATCCTGTATACTTGGGGAGAGGTTCAGTTTGAAGTCAGAACACAAATGCACTGGAAAGAGTGATTCTCAGTTTTAAACTGTTGTTTTCCCCAGGAAACAGCTTCTTTTGCTGCTCAGCCCTTTGAAACCAAAGGGGTTTCTTTCCTGAATGTGAAGTACTCCACCAAGAAAGGAGCTGCAA
>NW_022949168.1:0-1041 GCF_012274545.1 Fukomys damarensis | reverse complement strand
ATATATATATATTGTAATGGTACAGATATCCTGTGGTAAATGTCATATTATACATGTTATATACCTAAAATGTACCAATGAAATTATTTTTTAAATTATTCATATATTTTCCAATACATATTTGTTTATAAAAGAGATGCTAAGAAAAGTGGATGTAGAATTTGTTGATATGGGAATGGTATCTGAGGAAATGAGGAGAAAGGAAAAGGGGGGAAAGATAAAAATGGTCAAGATTTGATACATATATGTAGCACATGAAAGCAAGTATTATGTACTTCAAGCATATACCAACAAGATCCTTTAAACCTTTATTTACTACATGAGATATGGTTCATAATTGCAGTTCAACAGAAGAAGAATAATCAACCCCTTTCCCACATTACATGCACACACAGAGAGACTAGCAAACGTATTTTCATAACATGGTAACAAACTTTTATTTTTGATGAAAAGCTAACTATACAGATGTTTAAATTATTTCCTTTCAGCACTGAATTATCACAGTTTCTGTTAGATGAAGAAAACTTCAGAGATATCTGATGCAGGCATTTGATAACTTGTGGTGTTTGCATGTGAACATAATCTAATTTCAGGTTTTCCCTCCACAGAATAGAGCAATCTATTGTCGTGAATGAAGTGGCAAGCCCTCAGATGGGAGGTGGAGTTAAACTCGGTCTTCGGGTATGAATTCCAAAACTATACCCATGGCACTACCACTAGCTTGAGGCTGATTCTTTACAAATAGTGAAACTCTTATTTAGTTCCCTCCTTTGTCTCATGGTCTTGCTGTCATTAAAATTCTCCTTAGGAGCAGCCCCTCATGGTACAGCAAGAATCTTTTGCTCATGTGATTTCTTCTGTGTAAAATGACCATAAAATCAAGCTCAGAAAATCAACAGGAATTTTCACAAATTTCAGGGTCACAGAACACTAAAGTCATTTTTCAAATATATGTTGAAACATCCTCCACTATTATGGCATCTAAACTTTGAAGCCTATGGACTTGGTTGTGGGAATGTCTATTATATTGTCTCACTCAGA
>NW_022949167.1:0-2194 GCF_012274545.1 Fukomys damarensis | reverse complement strand
TAAGGGGCCAGCCCGCCAGCCAGAGTGTATGTGATGTCACCGTGGATGTGGGGCTCAGTGTGGCCCTGTCCTATGTGTTTGAGGGGCAGAGGGGAAAGGGAGGGAACCTTTGAGTGAATGAGCCCCCAAGAGGCCTCCTGTGCCATGGCCTGAGTGGGTGTGGGACCCCTTCCTTGCCTGTGCCCCCCAATGCTGCCTCTCCTCTGCCCCCACATGGAGAGACCCCCTTCTGAGCTCTTGGCATTCTGTCCCAGGCAGGTCCCTCACCCTGGACACGTGTGTTTTAGAGCGTGATCTGCATGTGACGTCAGGAAATTGCCACAGCCAGCAAGCCCAGTTCTTGGGGCTTTCGTCTCATTTGGCTGTTTCTCCTATTTTAGGGTTTAGGCTCTCTGTCGTCTCTCAGCATCTGTGCTATTTGCATCCTGGGGAGGTTTTGAGAGAGGCAAAGGGGTTCTCCATGGGGCTTCTGGCAGGGCTCAGCCCCCATGAGCTCTGTCCCCCATCCCTCTCACCCAGGGGAGCTGCTCCTCCGTTTAAGTCTGACTTGGTATAAAACTTTCTTTTCCTTCCTTGATTGGCCTGGAAGTCCTGTGAAGTGGGCGGGCCGGCTGCTGTTCTGCGCACACTTGACAGATGGGCACACTGAGGCCTGTTCGCTGGTCTGTAACATCTGTGGCTGCAGGGTAACCTTTATCATTAGGTCCCTCCGGAAAAGGCAGGGGGCTCTTGATTTAGGGATGGAGGGATGGTATGCTCAGTGCAAGGGGGTGGCGTGGGGCACCCGAGAGGTCACTGGCTGGAACAGTGCCTGCCCTGGACTCCCAGGCAGTGCTGTGCATTCTTCCAGCCCACAGATTCAGGTGGAAATGGTCCATCAGCTGCCCGGCCTCCCCCAGTGGGGTCCGGGGTCACCAGGTGCTGCGGGACTGCTTGTCACCTGAGGTCCTCTGGGTGTCTGCTGTGGAGGCAGAGCTGGCTTCCCAGGAAGCCTGTGCTACATCCTGGCTGTGTGTGACAGTGGTGGCAGAGGGTCCTCTGTAAGAGGGCAGTGGCTGCTTGCCTTTGGGGCTGGGTCAGTGAGTGGGAAGGTGAGGCATCTGGGTGCAGGCCTGGGCTCCCTCCGGTCCTGCAAGCCCTATGGTGCATGCGAGCCTGCGCTTGTTGCCAGGTGGCTTTGCCCCAGGCGTGAGCCTCTTTAATGAGCCAGGCCTCTTTGGGGTGGGGTGAACAGACCAGAAGGTTAACTCAGTCCTCTGCCTCCTCCTTCCTCAGCCCAATCCCTGATTAAATTAACCTTCTCTTGCCTCAATTAGCACCTGGCAGAGCCACTGCCTGCATAGCTGTAGCTGGAGCCTAGGGGGTTGGAGTCAGAGCCCCCTCTCCCCAGTCCTGTGCAGTCTTTGGAAAAGCCCTGGGCATGCCAGAGGACAGCGTGCCACCTGAGCAGGCGTGTGCCTGGGGGCCAGAGGGAAGGTGGTGGCTGCCAATGCTGCCGATAGTGACAATGATAATTACAGCGATAGTAATAACAAGGATATGAGCTAATATTTATTGAGCTCCTACTGAGAGCCAGGCCTGGTGTGAAGCTCTTTGTAAGCAGCACTTGGCACTCTAGTGCCACAAAAACCTCCTCCAAGTAGGAGATATTCTTATGCCCCATTTCACAGACAAGACAGAGAGGCTACAGTCCAGCCCAGGCCCACACAGCAGTGGAACCAGGATCCCCCCCATACACCCTGGAACCAGCACCGTCCACTGTCAAACTCCTTGGCCCGGTGGGCCTGGGCCCTTCCACCTTGGGGTGCCCCTCTTGGGGCCTTGCTTTGACATCTGCACACGGGGACAGTGACCCTACTGTAAGGAAGCAGTGGGTGGGGAGCCCTTTCTGGTGGCTGGAGGGACAGAGGGGCAGGAGGGAAGAGGTCTTGGGGACAGCTCCTGGGTCTCTCACTCCTCCCACCCCACTGGGCCTGCGCAGGGACCTGTAAAATCCCTTAAGGATCCTCCCAGTGCCTTCCACATTGCTGGGCCGGGGCATTGCTTGTGGGGCTCTCCAGGATCGTATCTTGTCTGGGTGCCAAAACTGTTGTGCTCACAGCTGCCCCCCAGAAGCTGCCACACTCTCCTCCATCTTGCTTATGGAAAGAGCAGGGGCTTTTGTCCTTATCCACACTGCGTGTGTGTGTGTGTG
>NW_022949166.1:0-288 GCF_012274545.1 Fukomys damarensis | reverse complement strand
GATGAGAATAACAGAGTCACAACAAGCATTATGGGAATAAGGGATCTAATGTAGGAATTAAGGGATGTAGAGCTTTAACTATGTAACCTGGGTAACAGTGACTAGCTGCTTTAGCAAAGCTACTAGTCAGATACCCTATCCTATCCTGAGAAAAATGTCATATACTTCTCTTCTGCTTTATCTTAATACTAAGTCCTTTCAGTCAGAAGCTTGGATAGTCATGCGTTATGAGACTCTAAAGGGAAGATTTTCTAGAAAACACTGTATGATGCTTAACCAGGTTGGCAG
>NW_022949165.1:0-217 GCF_012274545.1 Fukomys damarensis | reverse complement strand
AAAAAAAAAAAAAAAAAAAAAAAAAAAAAGCGAAAAAGGCTATAGTCATATGAGATGTATTCATTTATTTCCTTTGTTTCAGTCTTCATCACTAAGTTAAACATTGTTGGTTATATTAGTTTGCTAGCATTGCCATAACAAAATGCCACAGGATGAGTGGTTTAAAGAACAGAAATTTATTTTATTTGAGTCTTGGAGGCTGGATGTCCAAAATCAA
>NW_022949164.1:0-445 GCF_012274545.1 Fukomys damarensis | reverse complement strand
GCGCTGTGGAAAATGGTATTTAAGAAAACAAGGTGTTGGACACAGTCTAGGATCTAATTGTGTTTGATATTCCCTCAGTTGCCCAGTGTGCTCCCCTGGGCTGGGACATGTAGTGAAATATCCGTACACACATTCACAAACATTTTGCAAGGGTTGGGTCCTTCTTCAATGGCTGAAAAATAGGACTGTGCTACTAGTTGGAGCCTTCTGTGTCACGAAGGGGTAGGGATGACCAGGCAGGGTCATTGAGCTTTATTGAAGCTTTATCGTTTTAGAAAGATCTTCTGCAGTTCCTATGACCAACCTGAGCAGTAAAGTATATCCCAGGCGAGGGACTCAGCCACAGGTAGCCTTGTCTTACTCAGGTGGCCCTGTTTCTGCTAAATTGATTGTAGGACACCGCATGAATTGTCATTTGCCCACAGGGAACGAGCCACACATATGA
>NW_022949163.1:0-560 GCF_012274545.1 Fukomys damarensis | reverse complement strand
AAAATGTAGTAGATGCCTTGCCCATGTTCCCTAATTATTCTCACTTTGCATTTCTTTGCTGGAGGTTCCTCCTCACCCTGCTCACAGAGTTCTCCTTGACAACTGTGTGACCTTCTTCAAATGTTGAGGAAAACACACTTCCTATCCTAGAAGTGACCTCAACCTCTCAGAAATAGGATGCCTTCCTTTTCCCATCTCTCTTCCCCACTGCCCTATAGGTAGCGCTTGGAATCATGTGCCAAATAAACCACTTGCATTCAAATAGTTTTTTGAGTTTGCTTGTCAGAGAGCCCTAACTAAGCCTAAGCAACATATAACTATGAAAAAGAGAGTATATGGACTAAATAACACAGTGAATATGCATGGAGAAAGAATTGGTGGAATCTAGACAATATGAAAGAAAGGTTAAGTGACATGATAAATTGCAAGATTCCAATATCTGTCTAGAAGAACAAATAAGTCAAAGGAAAAATATCCAAGAAGTAATAGAAGAAAATCTTTCCAAGCTGAGGAAACATACAAATCTAAATGGGCTATGAATGAAGAACAATTGCTCCTAA
>NW_022949162.1:0-220 GCF_012274545.1 Fukomys damarensis | reverse complement strand
CTAGTCATAACAAAAAGATTTTATAATTCAATTGGCCAAAACCATCTGAGTTTAAATTGTCTTATATGTTAAAATTGTCTTGTGTTTGTCTTTCTTAAGTGTTATGTTTGTCCTAAATGTTCAAAGATGTTTGTATGTTTTTTGATTAAAATGATGGCAAATATAAATAGATTATTGATATCTACAATCTGGATTTATAGGATCAAATAAAAAATTTAAA
>NW_022949161.1:0-341 GCF_012274545.1 Fukomys damarensis | reverse complement strand
CACCGCCGCGCGCACCCCGAGGTCCCTTTGACCCACTCCCCGCCCTGTACCCCAAGGTCCCGTGACCCCGCACCGACCGCACCCAAGGTCCCCATGATCTCTCACCACCTGCAACCCAAGGTCCCCGTGTCGCCTCAGTGCCTGCACCCCGAGATCCCCATAACCTCACATGGTCCCGCACCCCAAGTTCCCTGTGACACCGCATCCCGGGGTCACCGCACTCAGAGGCTGCCCTCCCATCCGGATTTCGGTCACACAGCGCCCCCACCTCTGCTGCCACCCACTGAGGAGAGAGCTTCTGGGGAGACCGGCCACTGGGGTCCCTGCTCTGAATCGCCCCC
>NW_022949160.1:11719-14917 GCF_012274545.1 Fukomys damarensis | reverse complement strand
GTCTTTTCCTGTCATTTTGGTAAGATTTTTAATTTTTTCTATAAATTTTGAAATAGAGCCTGTTTAACACCTTTTGTGGGGGGTCTTTTTTGAGACAGGGTTTTACTGTGCAGTGCAGTTCAGGCTGGCCTTGAACTCACTTTGTAGCCCAGGCTGGCCTTGAACTCGTGGTGATCCTCCTGCCTCAACCCCTTGAATACTGGGATTACAGGATGTGCCACCACACCTGGGCCCTTGCATAGCATTTTATTCATTATTTTTCTTTGTTATTTTATATTTTTTCATATAGAAATACAGAGTTAGAGAGCTGTGAAACGTACTCTACCAACAGTTTGTGCAAATATAGAGTAAGGCAAATTGATAGTAATCTTTAAATTACTTGAGCTTGCAATTACAGTTACATCCTCATTCATTAAAAAGTAATCCTGTTTCCTGTGAATCACTAATGTAGTAAAATTTATTTTAATGAAATGGCTGAAGCAGTAATACTAGTACTGGGATGATTCTTTTAATACTGATTTTATTTTGTTTATATCTTGTTTTTTCCATTACTGAGGATTAAATTCAGGACCTTGTGCTTGGGAAGCAGGTGCAGTGCTACTGGGCTAAATCCCTGGCCCCTTTTGATGCTGATTTTAGAAGACTAGATAGCTATCTGAATGTAGATTTTTAGAGTGAATTCTCTTCTGTTATATATAATGAGCATATTATTGCTATGCTGTGTGCTAACATGTATATATATATATATGTGTGTGTGTGTATATATATATACATATATATATATATTAGCAATATGTTGTGTATATATATATATAAGCAATATGAATAAATAAATCAAGCAAAGAAATATTATGTATTCATTTTGAGAGCAGAATCTCATAGTCTAGAGTGTTATGAAGAAGAAAATTTGAAAATAAACCTGGCATTTCTAATGCAGTGATCTTTCTTTTTCCTGTGGGGCAATAGATCTTTTTTATTAGTACTTGTTTGTATATAATGATTATTTTCATTCTGGGCAGTTGGTATATGCACTAGACTAAGATGTCTGGATTCTCTTTTGGGTTATATACCAGGTTGTAATCCTTACCTATTTCCCTTTCTATTTAATTTAGTTTAGATATTAGAAGTAGTAATATAACAGCTCAGTAGCTACATTATGGTTTATTTACAGTTATGACTTATGTAGTTTTTGTGTTGTGGGCTAGGGGTCTTCTGACAAAATTATGTTTAAGGGAGTTGTGCAAATTAGTATTTTTGAAATCCTTGATATAAATCAGATTATAGTATATGAGAAATTAACTATTTTTGATTTTTGCATTTTCTTTTATAAATCTTCCTGAATCTTAATGGATCCATCAGAAATAGTCAAAGAAAAACTAACTCAGATTATATCTTTGAATATAACACTTTTTTTTCCCGGTACTAGAATTTAAACCCTTATATGTGCTAGGCAAGCACTATACCACACGCTATATCCCCAGTTAGAGGATATCTTTGAAGTTAATATCCTTGTCATAATCATTCAAACATAAACATCTGTGTTTAGCCACATGTAAGCTATAGGATGTTTTAGGAGCCATATTTTAAATTTCTACCAATCCTTTGAGTACTAGATAAATAATTTGCTTTTCAGAGGACAGTGAACAAACACACATTATTTTGTAAATAATTTAGAGAAATTAGAATAAGGGGTTAGTGTTGTACATGTCAACTTTATTAGAAATTTTAATTTGCATTTAAAAGAAGCAAATTCAGGTTTTTTCATAAATTCCTGATTTTCAAGGGAACAGAAATGTACAATATCTTTGGAATATAATTAACTGTTAGTTGTCAAATATTCAAATAGATCACCAAGACCTTACCATTTTTCCTGCCTTTTCTTGCACTTACCAGCAAGAAAAAAAAAGTGAAGGGAATTTTTTTCTTTTTGTTGTAGTGCTGGGGATTTAACCCAGGGCTTAGCATATGGAAGGCAAATATTCTACTATTTCGTTATTGTCCCATCCCAAGAACTTTTACTGTCTTTTAACAGTGCATAATTTTGTTATAAATTATTTCCTTTTTTATTTAGTAAAATAGAACTGTCTGTCCATTACTTTTTTTTCCACTTTCTATGCTGTCAGATTGCTTCTAGTTATCTTTGTGTTCAAATCTAGTATAAGCTTATACCTATTATCAAGTAAATTATAGAACACAAATGACATAAAAGGTGAATATTGTCATAATTCCATTGAAGTGGAATGGTCCAAATTCTTGTCATAAAATATTGTGTAATAAAGTTTTATTTTATTGAATGACTAAATCGATAATACTGTATGATTGTTTTGTTCTTAGAAATATGTTCATCTATTAGCTCTTGTTCTGCAGAACTTATATAGGACATATAAAGACTCAGTCTGAGATTCACTTAAACCATCGTTTTCACCATTGTCATTTAAGTTCAGGGTACTAACTCTCTTTGTATGCGTTTTCTGATTTGTCTAATAAATGTGAAATACCTTTGTCAGTTGTCTTCTCTTTACCTATAGGGAGAAAATGAGAAATTTTGACTTTTTTGTTTCTGTTAACAGTATGTAAAACCAGATTCCTGAGATGATGCCTACATTCTTATTTTACACTTTCTTCAAAACTTATGTAATACTTAATACAGTAAGAAAATAGAAAAGTGCATTATTGTATCATCCTTCAGGCATCTCATTCTTTCCAGTTCTTATTATTTTAGCCTTTTTCACTATGATTCAGAATAACTACAGAGTAGTGATTTCAAGAAATCACTAAGACCCTATAATAAATCCAAGATTTATAAAAGGGCCTAGTGCAGTTGTGGTGAACCTGTGGCACATGGGTCACGGCACGCTGTTTGTATCATTGAAAGCTCTAAAATGTTTGCCCTAGTAGATACAGATGGCAATTGCTAGACAAAAAGATTTGTTTTCTAGAGTGAGTTTTCTCTGCTTGTTGAAAGGCCATGAAGAAGGAATAAAAATTATGATACATTGATCTTTAAAATGTTTAGAACTACTCAAAAAAGAAACTTGGAACTCAAAATTTGGTCCACTAAATCCTTCTGTGTTTAGTATATTAAGTATTCTGTGGCTCTTTGTTGATTTAAACATCTAACAGCTATTATCTACTTTGTTCAATATTCGTAGTTTTTTTTTACACTTACAGTATTTTTTAAATATCATATCTTTAAAA
>NW_022949160.1:0-9510 GCF_012274545.1 Fukomys damarensis | reverse complement strand
CAAGTTGTAATGGATATTTCAAACCTGTATTTAGATATGTATGTGTAGGTAAAGGACAGGAAACTAACAGGCTATAATGTTAACAGGATTAACCAAAGAATAGGTGATTTGCATGTTTTCTTTCTTCCCCCTAAAATTCGGGCTTAAATCCACAGCCTCATACATGGTAGGCAGGCATCTTGTGTGCTTTTCGTTACTTAACTTAATTCTTAGAATTTTCTAAAATCCTGTTGTATTAAAAGTAAAAAAATATATTTAAATAATTGAAAATAGTTCTCTACTCTGAATATTGGGATGATAATTTGATATTTCAGTTCATAAAGAATGCCTGCCTGTAAACCTGTTGTGTATATTGATGTTTCTGTGGGAAATTATTGGTTAGAAAAAAACCAACTGATGCCTAGAAAGTGTATTATTGCTCCAGAAGGTGAATTATATAAAATGTTTAGTTGCCATTAAAGTCCATGACATTTGATGTTAAAACATATGATTAAAATTTGTTTTGGAGTTGTAGTTATTATTTTATATATTGTCATATATATTTGTCTCACTTAAAAAAATACTCTTTTATTTTTAGGCATTATCCAATTGGTTTGCTATTTGATCTTCTTGCATCAAGTTCAGCTCTTCCTTGGAACATCATAGTACATTTTAAGGTATAGTTCACCACTTTCTGTTATCCCACATATGATACATAATAGAGTAGAAATTTTTAAAAAGTGAAATTATTAATTGCCATTCTCATGACACTCTCAGTTGCTAAGCTTCCATTAGTGTTTGTTTATAAAATATTTTTTGATTTCTTCCTAACTTTGGGCTGAACCATTTAAACTTTTAGTTTGGATGGTGTGAAGATAAAACTACTTCAGGTGCATAAGGGTTAGGTTTTTATTTTTAGAGCTGAATATACTGTTTTGAAAACTGATAATTGTTTTGAAAATATATGTGAATTTAAAAAATTCAAATAGAACAGAATTCCTGGATATGGATGTGGACATGGAGTAGAAGGAGAGACATACTATTGAGTAATTCTAAAGCTGTATTGATTGAAGGAAGAGAAAGTTAAGATGGAAGCCCAACGATTTGATATATCTTTGTTCTGAGAAATGTTTATTTCTCTACTTTCTAATACCTGGCTAAATATAATGTGGTCTAATTTTAACTCAGTATGTAATAAAATGCTGAAACCTTTTTTCTCTATCCCCCTGCTTCTGCTCCTCCATACCATATCCCCCTACTCCCATGCCTTTCACAAACACCTTGGAAGAATTAGAAAATTTCTTTTAGTTGATCACTTACAGTGATTTTCAAGTGGTAACAGGCAGTGGGAGAGAGGCATGCAGAGTTTGAAAAAGTCATTTAGATATGTTTGCTTTCCTGTATGTGTACCCATACAAAGCTACTGATTAAAAGTACCTCATCGTTTTTCATATTGCCTTTCCTTCCACCTTTACTGTAATTGAGACTATGGGTCATTGGAACTTACTATTTCCCTGTATATATGTGCACTAATCTGCTTTGCACAGTACTATGTTATTATAGATTAGTTACCATGGAGCCTTTCAGATAAAGCACTTGACTCTGAATTTCACTTATCTCAGTGTACGCAGAACAAGGGCTGCATTTATATACAATTTTAGTTCAGATGGTGTGAAGATAAAACTACTTCTGATACATTAAGGGTAGAGGTTCTATATTGCCTAACCTGTCTTTCCTGTTAGTGATGTAAAACAAGAAAATACTGCAATGTTTAGGTGGTTGATTTTTGAGTATGTGAGAAATGTATCTTAAAAAACTGTGATACCAATGTTCAGGTTAATCACAGCGGTCTGTTCATTAAGTCAGAAAATATGGAGGCTCTGGAGTATGTGTTCTTTTTAAGAGTTTTTGTGAGTGACCAACACAAGACATTAACATACTCAGATTCTTAAGGTTGCATAGTTGATACTAAGTCTAGTAATTACTGGTTGAATGAGTCAGTGGATTGTAACAACGACAGAGAAGGCTAGGGATTACTTCTGTTAGTGCAGTGAGCCTCAAAGGACTTGGGCAAGGGGTCTGTTAGCTTAAATCTGTTTCCATAATGGTATTGAGATGATACTTATTCCACTTTGTTAGTATTTGCACTGTTGTTTAGAAGCAGTGGTGGTTAAAATTGCTATAGACTTTAGCACAAAGCAAAACTGTACACCAGAGTCCTGGTGGTCATTGTATTCTTCATATCCATGTACTTGAAGTACTGATTTCTTTAAGACTATTCTGTGTGAAGCAGTACAATTATTTTTTCATTTTGGTGGAGATCGAACCCAGGGCCTTGCACATGCTGTACCAGTGCTCTAACACAGAGATAATTCCACAACTATTATTAATTATTATTGATCTTTCTTTTCTTTGTGGTAGTGCAGATTAAACCTAGAGATGCTCTACTACTGAAGTACATCCCCAGCTCTGTTTAAATTTTATTTTCAGACAGGGTTTTGCTAAATTGCCCAAACTAGCCACAGACTTGTTCCCTTGCTCAGCATCCTGAGTGGATAGGATTACAGGCATGTGCCCCCGTACCAGGTTTAATTACTATAATGTTGACCCTACAGTCCACATCTTTGTAGTAGCTTACATGATAAAATATGAAGTACACATAATAAACTTATATTGCATGCCAGATATGGCTGTCTTGAGAAAATACACTAGTGCCATTCATTGTTTCATTTTCCAACTGAACACCATTATTTTACTGAAATAATGGCTGAGAGACAGACTTCGGTTGTTCAGACTTTTTCTTAAAAAGACATTCAATGTCATGATTATATATTTAGCAGTCAACAGCATGAGTGCAAAAGTCTGCATTAAAACCCTTTGTTGGGGGGCTGGGGATTTAGCTCAGCGGTTCGGTGGCCTGCCTCGCAAGCACAAGGCCTCGAGTTCAATCCCCAGTACCAAAAACAAACAAACAAACAAAAAAACCCTTTGTTGGAATGCTTTATGCTTTTCACAGAACAGAAACTAAAACAACTTGCTGTACAATTAATCACAAATATAGTTCTGTAGGTTTTTTGCCCATATGCATGAGTATTGTCTAAAACGTGTCTTCTTTGCAGATAGTCCCTGCCACCATTGTGTATGGCTAACTTCACAAATCTGTGGTAACCTGTAGCTTCCCTTTTATTTCTCTGGCTGTGCTCTCCTGCTAAACCTTGTTTCCTGGCAGTAATCAAAACCTTACATTTCCATAACTACTGCTGCCATAGCGACCTTGATTCTGTGGTTTGTAAATTAATAGCCTCCACCACCGCAGGGACCAAGAGCTTCTGCCTTCAAAGTTTCATTCCTTCATGGGTCCAAAATTTGAAGATTGTTGTAACTGCCAAACTCATGTTTAGCTTCCTTCATCTCCAATATTGCTTTGATTGTTACCAAGTGTGTTGTGGCCATCTCCCTTGCCACAATATCCACCACCACCACAAGTTCCACCAAAGCCACCTTGACCATTGAAGTTTTCTCTATGACCAAAATTGTCATGGCCATCAGAACCACCCCCATGACTGCCAACAAAGTTTCTAGAACTTCTTTGCTATGTAAAGCACTAACCATCTCTTGTTTCAACAGAATGGCCTTTCCTGTTGTGGCCATTTACAGTATGTATTTCTGAATGATATTTATGTCCATATAGTCATAAAATTTTGTATAAACATAGCTCTACTTTCACTGCCTATCAGTTACAATTTCAGTCACTAAAGTTTTCCCATACAGTTCTTGTAGGTGATATTCTTTAATGCCTTCTTTAATGCCACCAACAAAGATCTTTTTCACAGTTAAGTGGACACCTGGATTTAGAGAATTTTCCCTTAATCAGCTGTCTTTGGTTTCTCAACTCTTCCCATCCACTTTGTGTTGCCTTGCACTACCTCCACAGAGATATATGTGAGAAGCCCTAAGCCCTTGGAGTATTTGATGTTTGGATCTCTCCATGAGCATTCCCTGCTTTTCAGCATAGTTTCTCAAATGCATCAGTTGTTTAAAGCTCAGCCTTCCAATAAAAAGCTTCAGCAGCCTGGCAGTCTCTTTAGGAGACTCTGACTTAGACACAGTGGCAATGGGAAGAGGGACTAATGATGCTTCCTTGGCAGCATCTAGGAGCATTGAGGAATAAGCTAACAAATGTATGCCAGACGTTTAATTGACAGTGGAGTCTCACTACACAAAAAGCAACTGATACTTGTTGTCAGAGATAAAATTTGAACATTTAAGTGAAAATTAAAAATTTGAAAAACAAATATCTGCCACTATTAGTATGACAGCTTTATTATTCTAAAAGTATTTTCTGATGATATTGATTATATTTTAATACTCAGTTTTTAAACATTTTCATAAAGTGAAATAGATTAACATATGAAGGACTACATAATTTAGTGAACATTTTCCATATGACTAATGCATGATCTTCCAAAATCATGCCTTGTCTAAAAGACTCATTCAAACTGCACTGTTAGACTAAAGAATTTTAATGTAACAGTATGAAATGTTCTCTGGTATGGTTTCAGATTTCATGTTGGTATCCAGACAGTATTTGTTCAATCAGGTATAGCATTGAAGAATATCCACAAATTTGAAAAGACAATTAAAATACTGCTTTTTTGAAATCTTTATTCTTTTGGATATTTTGAAACAGGATCTTGTGCAATTCAGGCTGGCCTTGAACTCACTATGCAGGTCAGGCTGGCCTCAAACACCGATCCTCTTGTCACAGCCTCCTGAGTGCTAAGGTTATAGGCATGAGTCACCATGCCTGGCTGCTTTTTCCAATTACATATTATTATGATACTAAATTTTCTTTATTTACCCCCCCAAAAAAATACTATAGAGCATTGTATATAGAAGCAAATGAGATACTGTCTTTATGACAATATAAAAGATAACAAAAAAGTAAAATAATGCTAATCCCTCCCAATAACTCACACTGAGCTACATCATTAGCCCTTTTTAAATTCGTTTTTATTTTGAGGCACTAAGTTGTTGAGTTGCCCAAAGTTGGCTCAATTTTGTGATCCTACTGCTTTAGCCTCCCTGAGTGCTGAGATTATAAGTTTGTACTACAACACCCAGCTCATCACCCTGTTTTTTTGTTGTCATTTCTTTTGTTCTGGAAAAGTAGTTTTTTTCATGAAGATGAGATTTTTTTTTTTTTAACATTTAATGGATTTCTTTCTTTCTTTCTTTATTTTGACAAGACCTTGCTTTGTACTCCATGCTGGCCTTAAAACATGCTGTATGACCTAGGTTGGCCTCATATTCACTGTGTAGCCTAGGCTGGCTTTAATGGGTTTATTTTTGTTATTTAAATGAATCAGTACTATTGAAATGTCTTGGTTCTAATTTCTAATATTGTGAATATCAGTAATATCCATTAAAAAACGAACTCTTTGGGTGCCTTATTAGGTACCCAAAATTTATTAGAGAAGTCAAGCCAAAGAATCTTATAGGTTGTAAGGAGACATTTTAAGTTCGCACAAGCCACCAGTGTCTTTTGGCTGCTCTTAAGTTACTCTTTCTGATCCTGGTTGTATTGGAGGGAAATTATTGCCCAGATTTGCTTCCCTGCATACTATACTAAGTTGTGTTTAGTGTTGTGTCATGATCTGGCTTAACCCAAAAGCTTTCTTTATGTGTGTAGTTGATTGTGTGCACTGACTTTGTTGGCCTGCCTCATTGTACTGACTTACAGATTTTGATTAATTATAATCAAACTCAGTATGCACTGCAGGTAGAAAACCAATGCTTTTAGTGAGGAAGTGGGTTTTTTTTAAACATTTCTAGAAAATAGTTTGATCAATGATTTTATATCAGTGTTTCCAGCATTTATTTTACCTTCTATGATGTAGTCTTGAATATGCCAAGTGATATTTTAAAGAAATTTATATTTTTATTAATACATTTACAGTACATAATGACTACATTATGATGGGGAGTTGGTACATTTATATAACACACCTTATTCTTTTTGGTTCCTCTTCCCCAACCTCCTACTTCCTCCCTCTGTCTCATGGTCCCCTTCCCTTCTGAAAAAAATCTTATCTTCCTGCTCTGTTTTGTATCTTTATTTTGCTCTTTAATTATACATTGGGTTTCTCATATAAGAGAAACCATGCAATATTTAAGCTTGCGTATGTTTGTGATTCATTTCACTTACCATTATGGTCTGAAGGTACTTTCATTTGCCTACAAATGACTTGAATTTATCCTTTATGGTAGAGGATTCATTGTGTATAAATACCATAGTTTCTTTATCTATTCATCTTTTGATGGACATATAGGCTGCTTCAAAGACTTAGACACATCATGAGTTGTTCTGCTATAAATATGAGTATGTATGTATCACTGTAAAGTGATGTCTTTAACAGTTCTGGAAAGATAGAAGGGGGAATTGCTGGATCAAATGGAATTTCTGTTTTTAATCTTTTGAGTAATCACTGTACTGATTTCCATAGAGATTGTCCTAGTTTACATGCCCATCAACAGTGTAAAAGTGTTCTCTTTTTTTGCTACCGGGGATCGAACTCAGGACCTTGTGCTTGCAAGGCAGGTGATGACACCACTGAGCTAAATCCCTGGCCCGAAAAGTGTTCTTTTTCCATGCAGCCTTGGCAACATTTGTTATTATTTGATTTGTTGATGATATTCATCTTTCTGGAGTAAGATGGAATCTAAGTGTTAATTTGCACTTTTCATATAATCAGTGATGTTGAACATTGAACATTTTTTCATATATTTATTTGCTGTTTGTACTTGTTTGTCTGAAAAGTGGCTATTCATTTCAGATGCTCAGTTTTGGATGAGCCTTTAAATTTGGGAGATTTTTTTTTTTTTAGTTCTTTATGTATTCTAGTTATTAGTCCTTTGTGTGAGGAATAGCTAGTAAAATTTTTTCCCATTCTGCTGGTTACCTCTTCACTCTGTTGGTGATTTATTTTGCTGTGCAAAAGCTTTATAATATGATGTGATCCCAGTTGATTCCTTGTAATAATTTCCTATGCGATCAAGGTTTTGTTCATAACGTCTTTGCTTATACCTATTCTTCAAGAATTCTGCCTATTCTGTCTTCCAACAGATCAAGTGTTTCTGTTTTTAATATTTAGATCTTTGACTCATTTTAAATTTAGTTTAGTATATGGTGAAAGATATGGGTCTTGGTTTAATCTTCAGTACATGGAAAGCCAGTTTTCCCAGTACCATTTGTTAAAGAAGACTGTCTTTCTTCCATTAAAGATGTTTAACCCCTTTGTCAAAGTTAAGATAGCTGAGGGCCGGAAGTTTAACTCAGTGGCACTGTGCCTGCCTTGCAAGTTCAAGGTCCTGAGTTTGATCAGTAGTCCCCCCCACAAAAAAAATGATAGTTGAATGTGTTTGGAGTTGTTTCTGCATTTTTTTCATTCTAATCTGTTGATCCTCCCTCCAGTCTTTCTTTTTTTTTTTTTTTTTTTTTTGCAAGTACCGTGCTGTTTTAATCAAGGTAGCGTTGTAGTATAATTTCAAGTCAGGGACCGTGATGCCTAAACTTTTATTGACTAAAATTGCTTTTTCTATTAGAGGTCTCTTCTGGTTCCAGATGAATTTAGGATTTTCTCTAATTCTTGTGCTATTGTTATTTTGATTTGGATTGCATTAAATATGTATAACAGTTTTGGAAGTGTGGCCACTTACAGTATATATTGGTTTTGCCTATCCAAGAGCAAGAGATAGCTTTCAATTTCTGGTATTCTCTTCATTGCCCTTTTTCAGAGTATTGTAGCTTTCATTGTAGAGGTCTTATTTCCTTCTTTAGATTGATTCTGAAGTATTTCATTTTTTCCTGATGCTATTAAGGAAAGGTGTTGTTTCCCTAAGTTCTCTCTTAGTGAGTTTGTTATTTTTATTCAGGAGTGTTATTATTGATTTTGGGGTGCTGACTTTGTATCCTGCTTTGCTACTGAATTTGGTTACTAAATCTAGGAGTCTTGCTGGGGTTTTGTAGTCATCTACAAATAGTAATTTACTTTCTTCCTTTCCTATCTTTATTCCTTTTATTTCTTTCTCTTACCTAATTTCCAGAACTGTATTGAACGGGAGTGGTGATAGTGGACATCCTGTCTGGTTCCTGATTTTAGAGTAAAAGCTTTCAGTGTTTGACCATTTATTTAGTGTGATGTTGGATGTTGATTTTTATCAGATTCAGATAAAGACCTTCTATTCCAGTTTTCTTTAGGATTTTCATCATGAATATATGTTAGACTTTGTCACATGCTTTTTCTGCATCTATTGAGATGATCATGTGGTTTTTTCCCAGGTTTTGTTAATGTGGTAGTGTATTACATTTATTGGTTTGCATATGTTGAACCACCCCTGCATCCCTAAGATGAACCCTATTTACTTGGTCATGGCATATAATTTCTTGATGATTTGCTGCATATATCCGATTCTGGTACTTTCAACTCCACAGAAGTTCAGGGTCATCCCAGCTTATGATTGTGTGATTGGGACCTGGGTCATTCAAACTAACACTCTGGGTGTCTCTGGCCGACCTGATCTTGGTTGGCTCCCTCACTGCAAATGTCTCCTGTGATTGTCTCTTACCTAGTCCCTGGGAGCCCTGAAGTGAATTCAACTCATAGCTGCTTGAGTCCCAGGTTCAGTTGGCCTCTCCCTAAAATAGCATCTAACCAAGTAGCCTCTCCAGGGAACACAGAAGATGCTTGTATTGGAATCACTCACCAGCCATTCTAGTACCCAGCATCCATTGCTGTGTTCCACTGGTTATGTTTCTCCCTGGAGGATGCTGGCGTCACCCACCATCACTGTGTCTGTGTAGATTTGAGCCTACTCATGCTAAGAGCCAGGGAGAAAGTGCAGTTTGCCATCTCCTTTTCCTGCGTTGAGGTCTGTCTCTTCATTTTCTCTGTGTGTTCTAATTTTCCCTTCAGATCCTTCTTGAATTGCAAGGATCCACCTTTTCTTTCCCAATTTGTTATATTCCAATGTCCGGATTTTGATTCCTAGAGAGGTTCATTTGTTGCTGTTTCCCACTTTTCCATCTTCCTAGACATTGAGCTTTATAATTTTTTTTCTTACACTAGCTTTGGATTTGGATTTTTTTTTTTTTTAAAAGACCTTGAGCTGCATCATTACTTCATATTTGGGCTTGCTGTGTTGTTTGTTTGTTTGTTTGTTTGTTTGTTTTTGGTACCCGGGATAGAACTTAGGACCTTATTTATGCTTTTGAGGCAGGCAGTGGTACCACTAGCTAAATCCCAGGCCCTGTTTGTTTTTTTGATATGGGCATTCATAGGTATAAACTTTGTCTTAGGATTGCTTTCATTATGTCCTGTAGGTTCTCGTACATTGTACTGGTATTATTGCTGATTCTAGGAACTAATTTCTTCCTTGATTTCTACTGTGACCCATTGATTACTCAACAGGGTATTGTTTAATTTCCATGTGTTTGCATAATTTCTGTGGTTTCTTTTGCCATTGATTACT
>NW_022949159.1:0-498 GCF_012274545.1 Fukomys damarensis | reverse complement strand
AATATATAGAAATAAATCAAGGAGCAGCAACAGCACAAAGTCCTAGACATGGGGTCTGTGGTCTGTTTCCCATGTCAATGGCTTTACAGCCTCATCATCTACCCATAGAAATGCTTAGTGTCTCCTTTCTTTCTTACTTCTACTCCTACAAACAAAAGTGGCTTGTTGTCTGCTGGTCCCCAAACCAATAGTGTGGCTGTTTCACTGTGCCATCCATGGGCTGTCTGCTCAAGGGGCTCTAGTACTCTAAAAATCACAGAATACATTGAACTCTTTGGAAAATCCCTTTTTAATATAATCCAGGTATAACCTGGTGCTTATATGGTCCAGTCTTTGGTGATGTGTTACCTTTAACAAATAAACAAAAAACCAAAAAGCCCAGTTTCTTTCTTAAGAAAGTCTTGCTCAATCTTTCTTAATGGTTCAAATGGTATCAACTGGGATTCATGGGATCCACACAACACTTGTTAGACACCGTCTTCATTTTTTTCACCCTGC
>NW_022949158.1:0-203 GCF_012274545.1 Fukomys damarensis | reverse complement strand
GTTAGATGTCTTAGTTCTTAAAAGAGAAATGCTCACATAGAAATTATGGTTGTAGTTTTGGTGGCAGGGAAGCACAGTCAATGCCCAGGCCATTTGAGAATCTCAAAATCTCAGAATGAACCGGAAGAAAAATGTATTTTATTCTTTGATGTCATTGATCTGAATTATTAAAAGAACCCATGTTGCTGCTTTATAACTTAAGG
>NW_022949157.1:0-241 GCF_012274545.1 Fukomys damarensis | reverse complement strand
CTGTAATATTCTAAATTTTGCCTCTATGGGTAATTTAAAAACAAAACACCACAGATATATTCAGATTGTTTTAAAAGCACAAAGAGAGGCGAGCAGATGACTGCGTGCCTGAAACTTAGGAGGATTAAAAATCTTCATACCATTTCAGGCTCCATTTGAATGCAGTTTACTATACTTGAAAATCTTCCTATTTGGTTAATGGTGTACATCTTTATTTTAAAAACAAAAGCTGACTTATGGG
>NW_022949156.1:0-250 GCF_012274545.1 Fukomys damarensis | reverse complement strand
TTCAGATAGAAAACAGCAAAAAGAACTGTTTTGTGCTCTAGAATAGTTGGAGTCTCAGCTCAGGAAACATCAGGGGTAGTAGTCACTCAAAAGCTAAATCTGAAATAATCTGTTGGGTCTTCTACTTAAATATCTGAGTCCCAGGCTGGATGTCTTGAAGGTAAGGAGTATCTCAGGAAGCTGCTATGCACAGACCTCAGTGTGAAGTGACTTCGTCACACTGTGAGAGTTTCTGGGTAGTAGAACTTCA
>NW_022949155.1:0-617 GCF_012274545.1 Fukomys damarensis | reverse complement strand
TTCAGTGCCATGTGTTATAATTTAAAAATTCATGTGGTTTGTCCCAGGAATTCCAATTCTAGGATTTCAGAATAAGGGAATAATGGAATGTATGTGCAAATAGGAATCTAAGAACTTCCTCCAAGAATTATTCATAAAGTGAAAAAGTTTAAAATCTTTGTCCAAATGAAGGGGCTATTTAAATAATTGCAATCTATTTAACAATTAAAAATATACTATTATGTATTACATATATATACATAACTCATTAACATGAAAAATCTATCCAAACAGTCTGAAATGCAATTAAAGCAGGGTACAAAATATCTATACTAATATGATCTATTTTTGTAAATAAATAGATCTATTCATTATCATCTGAAGGACATATATTCACAATGGTTACCTAGGCAGATGTTAAGTGTTTTTTTGCTCTTATGTGAATATCTATGACCTATTTCTCTGCAATTAATAAGTACTACTTATAAAATAACTACTGATTAAGCTTAAAAATCTCCTTTATTGAAACAAAATGGAATTATGCATCCCTGAAATGATAAACTGAGGTACAGTATTACCTATGTAATATTGCTGCAAGAAAAGTCTAATCCAAATGTAATTATGTCAAAACAAATGTA
>NW_022949154.1:0-1530 GCF_012274545.1 Fukomys damarensis | reverse complement strand
TTGGTTGGTTGGTTGGTTGGTTGGTTGGTTTTCTCCTTGAGTGCATTGGTACATTTTAGGTACACAGTACCGTTAGGTACCTTTCCGTGGCAGGTCTTGGTTCTCATGTTTTCCCCTTACCCCCGCCCTCCCGTCACCCCCCTCCCCTTCCCTATTTACAAAGGCTTTATTTCCACGTTTTCATTTTTTTCTTTTCCCTGATTTCCTTTCCCCTGCCCTTCCCAGTTCCGCTACAGGCCGCTCGTTTCTTCTCCCTTTCCTTTCTCCTTGCTTTCGTGTCAGTTTTCTCCCCGCCCCCATCCCCTTTAGTTCTCACTCAATGGCAAGCAAGGCCGGGCGTCCTAAAGGGCAGCCCCAGAGCAAGGATGGATGTCCCGGATGTTTGTCAGCGGTACTCTTCTTACACCGTCGTGCATCTACTTCACTGGTTGCTCTGCCTGGGTTCCTTCAAGCGTTGGTGAGAAGACGCTGAGTGCGGTGGCACACGCCTCTAACACCAGCCCCGGAAGGGTGGGCAGCAGGAGCCACGAGAGCTGGACACGCCCTTGGCCATTTAGCCAGAGAGCCTAGCTCAAGGTGAAATGAGAAGAGCCTAGAAACGGCCCTTTTCGAATTCTTTGGCGCTCCAGGAGACACTGGACAGACAGGAAGCCCGACCCTTCACGTGTTTGTAGTGGGAGAGAGGAGGGTCGTCAGTCACCATCACCGCTAGCCGTCTGAAGAGGTGAGGCTAGGAAGGCCCTCCCCAAAAGACAATTTGCATGAGGAGGCTTTGGCGATCCACTGCCCTCTTCCTGTGCGTCACTGTGCTCCAGAGAAGCAGGTCATAGAAAAGTCAAACACTTGCAGTGAGTATACAATTATTGCCCCCTACATCTCAGGATGGGAGAGAACTTCAACCCGCTAGTGCATCCCTAGTTCTTGGCCCCACCCTACCGTCCCAGTTAACCACAAAACAAAGTTGATTGATGTCAGGGCCGACAGACCCGTAGCACAGGAAGCAAACCAAGAAATGTCCGAGGGAGGATGAGAGAACTGTGCCATCAAACCCGGTG
The DNA here is from genome assembly GCF_012274545.1 of Fukomys damarensis. NCBI lineage: Eukaryota > Metazoa > Chordata > Mammalia > Rodentia > Bathyergidae > Fukomys > Fukomys damarensis. The sequence continues at coordinate 475 of NW_022949154.1, read as the reverse complement.
TGACCCCACCCGCATCCTTCGTTTTATTCACACACGCACACACGCGCACACGCACACACAAACAGCCCCTAGACACCTCCTGTGAAGACCAGGGTGTGTGTTCTGATAGCCACATCCCTGCCACAGAAGAATCACACGATAGGTGTAAAGATCCAGCGGTCCTTTCCAGGCAGGGAGGCAGTGTAAATCAATGCACAAGGTGATAATGAGCTGGGGCGTGGACCTGAGAAGGACACGCCCAGGCCCTCCCTTTAGAGTAGTTGCCTGGAGCTAGGGTGTGGTAGGTGTGTGGTAGTCAGTGAGCCCACTGATTGGCCTGAGATTACTTCTGAGTTGCACCACCCTGCAGGAGGGTAGGTACCTGGATGGAATATAAAGGGGTGGGAGAAAGGCAGCTCTGCTACCACTGTTTCTGGCTGTTGGCTGCTTGCTTGCTGCCTGCTGCCTGCTGCCTGCTGCCTGCTGCCTGCTGCCT
>NW_022949153.1:0-257 GCF_012274545.1 Fukomys damarensis | reverse complement strand
CACATATATGAAAGACAAAACATTAAAACATGTGTTGAGGTGTTCAATATGTTTCTACTTTAAAATGTTTGAGTGGAGGAGGACTGTCTTAATGTGCAATCATATAGAAACACCAGAAAACCAGACCATATTTTGACTGGGCATTTCATCAGTGACCTGCATAAAATAGCACTGAAATAATTTCGTTTGAAGGTATCGTTTTTGACCTTTTCAAAGAAAGATTTGGCTTTTAATCAGAAATCTGTATTTCATTTTGA
>NW_022949152.1:0-300 GCF_012274545.1 Fukomys damarensis | reverse complement strand
ACATGCTGACCAAGTTGGATTTATTCCAGGGATGCAAGGATGGTTCAACATACATAAGTCAATAAACATAATGCACTATATTAACCAAGAAAGGACAAAAAACATATGATCCTCTCAATAGATGCAGAAAAAGCATTTGACAAAATTCAATACCCATTCATGACAAAAGCCCTGAAAAACTTTGGAATTGATGGTCTATATCTCATTTTAATAAAGTAAAAATCTTTGAAAACCCAACTATGAAAAACCAACAGCCAACATCATATTAAATGGCCCAAAACTGAAAACCTTCATGTTAAA
>NW_022949151.1:0-951 GCF_012274545.1 Fukomys damarensis | reverse complement strand
AGCACACACACACACACACACACACACACACACACACACACACGCACAGAGCCAAGAGTTGAATTTGGCGGCAAATCCCTATTTATCGTGCCTAAAATGCCTTCACTTTGCCCATTTCTTTAGTTCCTTTCCCTAATTCTTTGAACTGTAAGAGACATGGAAAGTAGAATGAGGAAAGAGAAGAAATTTGGAAGAAAAGAAAACAATGGGAGGCCTTCCTTGGACTCTTTCCTACAGGCTGGCCTCCTAGATCAGCAGTTCTCATGTGCTAATCAGTTTAGAGCCACAGGGAATTTTGTTAAGATGACCAAGGGCCACACCCATCCTGCTTCATGATTGGACCTCTGTACACTGTTTTCTGGATGACTCTGACACAAAGCAAAGATTGAGAATTGTTGTCCTAGATCACTGGTTGTTAGCACTGACTGACTGGGAAGCTTTTAAAATCACTGACCCACGACTACTCCGCCCTACTCAGGACCAGAGGACCAGGCCCCCAGGGGACCCTAACATGCGCCCAGCCTGGAGACCCACTGACCTGGATCAGAGCTCCTGGTGGGTTCTCATCACTTCAATGGGCTGAAAGATCACCTCAGGATCTTGTGAAAAATCAGTAGATCTGGGATGGGGGCTGAGCTTCTCCATTTCTAACAACACCAAGACTTGCTAATGCTCCTGGTCTGGGGACTACACTGGAGGAGCTGGGGTCTGGGATAGGGTTTCCCAAACTTCCCCGAAGAACAGAATCACTTGCTCTTGTCACATAGACAAATCCTGTGGCTATAAACAAAGATCATCCAGTGAGAATAAGCAAAGGGCTTTTATTCAGAGCTTGCTTTAGCAAGGGACATGACCCCCACCATTCCCATTCATCAGGGACTCACGGGCGGGCAGAGGAGTAGTAAAGCTTTGGGGTGGGAAAAGGGAAGCCCCAGATGTCCGTTGATGAGC
>NW_022949150.1:0-525 GCF_012274545.1 Fukomys damarensis | reverse complement strand
TTAAAACTAGATCCCTATCTTTCACCATACACATCCTAAAATCAAAGTGGGTTAAAGATCTAAATATTAAAACAGAATTACTAAAATTGCTGGAAGATAAATTAGGTAGAACTCTTGAACACACTGGCATAGGAAAAGACTTTATGAACAAATCCTCAGTTGCATAGGAACTAGCACAAAGAATCAACCACTGGGATCTCATTGTATTAAAGTTTTTGCCATGCAAGTGAAACCACCAACAGAGCTAAGAGGCAACCTACAATGTGTCAAAACATTTTTACCAGCTACTCCTCAGACAAAGGAATACTACCTGGAATATATAAAGAACTCGAAAAAATCAGACTTCCCAAATTCAAGACGCAATTCAAAAATGTGTATCTGAAATGAACAGACACTTGTCAGACAAAGAAGTAAAAGCAGAAAATAAATATATGAACAAATGTTCCACAGATGCAGGGAAATCAACACTGAGATTCCACTTTACCCCAGAAAGAATGGCTGCTATCAAGAAATCAACCAATAACA
>NW_022949149.1:0-225 GCF_012274545.1 Fukomys damarensis | reverse complement strand
ATGAGATAGATGCTTTACCTATGTAAGAGAGCTTACATTTTTATATTCTGTCAACTATCAGTTAAAGTAATAATAAATATTAATTATAATAATCTAGTTTAGAAACCAAGAAAAATAACCAAGCCAAAAACTGATTTTTTTCCAACAACTGATTTTAATCAGTCAACATATATAAAGTTATAATCAAAACTTTTGAATTAGTAATGGGACTGTTTATTTAAAAGG